>NC_056463.1:27626420-27667039 GCF_008729295.1 Plectropomus leopardus
ATTCCGAGCCAGTATTATTATTATTATTATTATTATATTCATTATTATTTATCACTAAAAATGCAAATTCTAGTGTGCGTCTATAGTTCCCTTGAATTAAAATGCCTGCTTCTCTCCAGCTTATCTTTTTCCTCATCAAGACAGTCAGTGAGCTGGTGGAGAATGTGCATCTACATAAACACACAGCTCACAAGCAACCTTTTTATGCCTTTTTCAGAAGTGAGATTTCACTGAAGGAGCATAAAATTAACATCAAATGACTCCAAAAAGCATCTCATAATCATTAAACCAAAGCAGAATAGTTATTTAGTGATTTTTTTTATTTGTGACATTTTCTGCTGGCTGTTAAGTGTTACTGGACAAATTAGGGCTTGTTGAAAGAGACGGACATGATTATCTTCCAGAAAAAGAAAAAAAAAAACAAATTATCTGCCTGTTTTATGCATTAAGCTGGTTAACACTGCAGTGAAATGACATTTCCTGGAAATAACTGATTAGCAATATGAAGCATCAGATAAGCTGTTTAGTTGTTTAAGACTTAACAATCTAACATTTCTGAAAGCCATACATCACATTTTTTTTAATCAAGTTATGATAAATCCAAAATAATAATTTGTATAACACTGTCATCAGTGAAGTATTATGTTCAGTTGGGCTGAATTATGTACAGGAATTATAACTAGTTCAACTTGAGACAGATTGGAGGGAACAACCAACACATGGACTGATTATTTAGCATTATATTAACTATGTTAGACAGTACAGTACATACCCTTCAGATGGGTCTACACTGCAAGGTGTAATCATTTAAAAGTCAGTTTTGCCTGATGAAAACAAAGTGATAACAGTGAGCTGGTTATTATCTTCACTGCCTCTCACAAACTGTCACTTGGGTGGAGCTGTGTTAGGTGAATGAGATTGGAGCTGAAGGCAGGCAAATTTATTATACAGCAGAGTGCTTTGCATGTTACAAAGGTAAAAGCACAAGAAGCAAAGGATAAAAACAATAAAACCAATAAAATAGGCAAAATAGCACAGAGTAAAACAGTAAAACAAAGTAAAGATTAATTTGATTTAAAAGAAAATTTAATTTAATTAATAATTTTAAAAACATTGGTAAACAGGTCGCTCTTTTGCTTGAATTTAAAATGAGTCGGCTTTGTGTCAAGTCTCAGTTCTTCTGGTAATTTCTTCCACATTTGAACTACAAAGAAGCTGAAGACAGCTTCACCATGTTTAGTTTTGACTCTGGAAACAACCATTAATCCAAAACCAGTCAACCTGAAAGGTCTGCAAGGCTCAGACTGCGTCAGGAAATCTGATAATTATCTTGAACCAAACTGTTCGGGGATTTATGGGAAAGAAATAAAATGTTGTCATTGATTCTGTGAGAACCTGTGAACTTATGAAGTGATCTGAAAACTGGAGTAATATTTTGAGCTCTTTGGTTTTGCTCTCCTGAAGGGAAAAATGTAACCCAAACCAAGACTTTAAGCTCGGTCTTTATCTTCTTTGTCGTAGGAATTGGTCAGGGTGTTCCTGTTGTGGCTCTGATCTTTGAGGGGGGTCCCAATGTGATCCTCACTGTGCTGGAGTACCTTCAGGAGAGCCCTCCTGTCCCTGTGGTGGTGTGTGAGGGGACTGGCCGTGCTGCTGACATTCTTGCCTACATCCACAAGCAGACCGAGGAGGGAGGGTAGGACACACCCCCACACACACAACCAAAGGACAGACACGGGTGGGCGGGGGAAAGACGGCTGCGGTTGCCGTGCCACAGCTAACTCTGTCTGTAAACTGTTTTACTGATGCCCCCACAGAGAATGAATGAAAATCAAGGTTTCAGCAAGTGCTTCATTAAATATTAAGATTTATGTTTAAAAATAGTTGTAAAAGTTTGAGGATTAGTGATGAATCATTTACTGTGTTGTAGACGGTGATGTTCCTTTTTTTTGCAGTTCCTTTGATGGCAGCATTGTTGGTGACACTTATCTATTTCTGTCCCAGAAGCATTTTGAACAAGTCAGCCACAGCCCAGTCTGTAATAAAAGAGTTAAAAATAGTTGAACCTGGGACAGAGTGCCATTAAAATCTGCTTACAGGCGTGAATTAGCAAAGAAATTTGCACGCACTTCTGAGAAAGGTTGTGAGACAATCATAGATGACCACCATGCATGTCTTAAACCTAAGTGTGTCCATGAACTCAAACTAGTTGTGTAGTTGAGGATTTGTTGATATCAATCAATTAATCAAGTTTAACTTTTAATCTCAGAGTTGCTTTTATGGAAAAAGTGTCTTTTTGTTGGTTGACATGCATAAAGTATTTGTCCACTCCTGGCCATGTTCATACAAAAAGGTTGGGAATTTTTACAGCCTGTCACAGGAGACGTGCACAGATCCAGAGCAGACATGATGAAGGTTTTGTCCATTCCTCTAAAGTTGTCTTAATAGGAAAAGGCTGATGGAATGTAGATGTGGTAAATAAAAGTAGTACGGAAAATTGCATAATAGAACAAAGAAAACACTTTAATACACTTTGAGTGATCGTGAGACTCCACGATGCTGCTGACGATTTATAATGTATACTGCAGGAGGAGATTATTCAGCAATGAAATCCAATTTCTACGTGCTTCTTTCCAAGACATAAAATCAAAATAAATGAATGCAAGTGATTGAAGGCTGTTCATGCACTGCAGACGCTGCCCAGGTGCGGTCTTTTACAATTGTCTTTGAATCCTGTTGAAAAGGTTCTCAAAACGTGTTCTCTGTGTGCTCAGGGTTTTGTCTGGCTAAGTGGAGACTGAGGTTGCATCATGTGCACACACTTGCATGTTTACCGTGTCTTCAGCTGGCCTAAGCAAACACTTTGTAGAAGCAACAATTTGAAGAGTTATAATAATTCTATTATTAAAAACATTACAACTTTTTGTACGGGATCCCTTTAGATCTGGCCCGATTGTTACATAGATAATCAGTGGTGTCTTCAATGTGAATCCAGGGAAAATACATTTTTATCTGAAATTTCCGTAGTGCTCCCAGTAATATTTGTTCCTAAAGAGTACTGAAGTAGTAGATGACATGACCTGGTTAAACTATGTTTAAGAAAGAGAACATGACTACTGAGTACTGATCTACTGAATCTTGTAAAACAATTTAATTCTTTTGGCAAAATACTATTTCCACAAAGCTAGATGTCCTCCTGTTGAGTAATCCTGTCTCACACTCTTTTCATAAGGCGGTCTAGCCTTTATTTTTAATATTTTTTATTTCTAATTTAATTAATTGGCTTTTTTCAGTATTTGTGGCAGATGTGTTCTCAGATGTGTTGTAATTAACTGATATTATGTTTTACAAATGTCTATTTGAACTTTATCGATAAAACGTGAAAAACGTTGATATAAAAAGAGCTACTTTATTTCCTATTCATTCTTTTCACTGGTACAAATGTTTTAGTCCCTGCATTCAGGCACACATTGCAACAGCGTTTATAAATGCTATGTGGTGATTTAAATTATATTAAAACATCAAACAGCAGGGAAAATGAGTTATTTATTTATATATATATATATTTTTAGTGATTTGTTTGCTTTAGTGAAAAAGACGTTATTAGTGGCAACCCTGTTGCTTTGTTGATGTCAAGCTGTAAACAAAAATGGACAGCTCTTTCCTCCCTCTTCGGCAGTTTTGGCAGCGCCTTTCTCTGTGCATTGTGCTGATTAGGATATAGCACCGCCACATCAGCTTTCTGTTACAAAGGACAGATCCAATAAGTGCACTGCTAGTTAGAAAGAAAGTATTTTTCATGAAGACACCCATGAGAATTTTTTCGAGAGCTGGAGATTTGACGGAGGCAGCCTCCGCATAGTTCTCCGTGCAGGAAAAAACCCTGGCGCTGGAATTAAACCTGTGTTTTAAGCGTTTAACAGCTGTGTGGGTTTGAGTCGTGTAACCGTTTTATAATGTATTTCCTTTACAGTCGTCTTCCTGATGGAGTGGAGACTGACATCATCGCAACCATCAAGAAAACGTTCAACTTCAGTCAGAGCGAAGCCATCCATCTCTTTCAGACTCTGATGGAGTGCATGAAGAGCAAAGAATTGGTACATTCATACAAACTTTTAATTGCATATTTTAATCCCTTTCATACACTTGTAATTATTCATGTTCATCTTTTATTTAACTCTTCCCAATATAATGAGTGCAGCAGTAAAATAAACTTGCAAAGAGAGTTTTTTTGATAACATTTCTGCTAACAGAACACAAAAGCTTCTGGAGAATTGAAAGAAACTAGAGAAGCTTTAGACTAAATGAACAATTTGAAGCCACAGAGACAACTGTGATGGTCCCACTATTAGTTTTTATAAAGTCATATATCACATATCACATACTCTTGAAACATCTGGATAACGTCTGTGGGAACATGTTGATAAGTGCTATCTTGTTTCTTGAAAAACAGATCACTGTGTTTCACATCAGCTCAGAGGAAACCCAGGACATTGATGTAGCCATTCTGAGGGCTTTACTCCAAGGTTAGTGCATGACTTCTCTCTGAACCTTTTTTCCCCCAAACAATTTCTTTAATAAAGGAACTGAGTCACAAAAGTCACATAAAGTTGACTCAGACTATTCATACGCTGAGGCTGTTGGCATTGGGAAATAAAGATTTCGAGACTTTGTAATGTTTTCATTCTGATATCGATATGCTTTGAGAACAGCGTTCCCCCCCGTGTGCCCTTCTCTTTGTGTTCCTGAGGAGATCATGTTGCCCACATTCACAGGGCCTCTTAATACCAACACTGTCAGTCACTTTGCTGAATGTCTCAGTCCAATTCCTCTCTTTTTGGAGTCTGTTAGAGAAAGAGAAAAAGTTGGACATTCACCTGAGTGAGTCTCACTTTTTCTTTCATAATGCTGTAGAGGATCTTTGTCTTTAAAAAATGATAATGCACTTGAAATAAAAAGAAGAAAAATACCCACTTAATGATATTTTGAAACTAACTGTTGTATGAACATTGGCATGCTTCCGCTCAAGTATTTAAAAAATTATTCACCTGAAAGAGGGGTGTTTGTGCTTACTGAATGTAGAAGGGCGCAGCAGCTTTGATAATTCAAGCTTATTTAGACAAAAGCAAGGAATTTGTGAGTGACTCCAGCTGATCGATAGTCTGGTGGAACAGGTTTAGACACTCAAAAGACAAACGATCTGTGAATGAAAATGTCCGCTCAGGTAAATATTTGTCCTCCTAAGGCGCAGTCATCCTGGTCAAACAGTAACTCATCCTCAAAAGGACCCTGGAGTACAAAAGCTCTCAGGCCTCCTTAATGATATTGAGTGCTGCTTAAAGATCTTTCTCTCTGCTTCTGTGATTCAATTCACTTAGCAGGTGGAATATTAAATGTGAAGTTTTAAGAAGTTACCAGAAATGTCAGCGCTGTTGTTAAAGGAATACTTCACCCCCCACATAAATAGTTGTATATCAATTAATCACCCCTCTGTAACTTTTAATTTGTGAAGAACACTTTGTTTTTCTTGTGTGGTGAACAAATAATCCAAGAACAGTGAAAAGTCTTGATAAATTGAAGTCATAGGGGTCTGCCTTTAAAAACAGCAAGTTGAATGAACTCAAAACTTATCTATGTTATCTTTTAAGTCAGACTCCATTAAAAAAAACAGTAATTTTACCTCTCTGAACACAGAAGTTTTTGATCAACCCACTACCTCAATCCTCAATCAATTAGTTTGGGGTATTGTGTGACTTTGGTAAATCTGAACTACCCCTTAAAAAACGCCAAAGTCACACAATACCCCAAACTAATTGATTGAGGATTGAGGTAGTGGGTTGATCAAAAACTTCTGTGTTCAGAGAGGTAAAATTACTGTTTTTTTTAATCTGGCTCTGAAGAGAGCGCATGAGCATACAACTTCATAAATGAGACTTGGATTATAATGCCCGAGTTGTGTGAGAGTTTGTAAACTGATGTTTGGATGTAGGGTTGCTGTTATTTTACACAGGCCCCTATGAATGAAAATGAATCAAGAATTTTATGAGTTTTTGGATTCTTTGTTTGCCGTGGAGGCATGCGTGAAAAAAGTATTTTCCCATGAATTCACTAACTTGGGATATGTACTAATGGTCATTTGAGGTTGAAGTATTCCTTTTAAAGCTGAATACATCCTCTTTTTCTCGTGTGTAAGATAATGCAGACAGACCACCTGAAAACTGGTTATTTTGAATTCAGTCGAGTGAATTTATTCCAATCGGATTGCCACTGAGATTCTTATTTGTCATCTGCACAATCAGTTCTGCGCCCAGTGATTATGATCATTTGATTCAGATGGATCCTAGAGGACAATAAAGCAGATTAGTGTGGAAGAGAGCCGTACACTGAACAGGGATTCACTTTGTAGTCTAATCTGCTGCGTTGCTGTATTAGTGTGTAATTGACTGTATTACTGCCCTGGCCCTGCTCTACTAACCCCCTCTAATCCTGCTAGCTGGCTAACAGGAAATACACAGTTAATAAGGCTTTACTCGCCTGGCAATTAATATCTTTGTATATGTTTACACGTGGCTGTACTTGTGTATTTCAGGCACAAACGAGTCTGCCTTCGATCAGCTGGTCCTGACTCTGGCCTGGGACCGCGTAGACATTGCCAAGAATCATGTGTTTGTGTATGGACAGCAGCTCCTGGTATGTATGTGTGTTTGTTTATCTGTGTGTGTGAGCCACAACTTTCAGGGATGTTTGCTTAGCTCAGCATTAGCTCCAAACCTTTGGACTCGCCCAAAGTGACCCCAGAATCTCTGCTAACCACAATCGACTGGACTTGGGCAGGCTGCCACGAACTGCTTGTCTTGACTGTAACATGAACCATATTACAGTTGTCTTCATAAGCTGCCCTCACTGCTTTTGTTTATTTTGAAACTTGGGAGAATCCTGGCTTTTGAGAGAGGATAGATGATATTTATTTATGTTTCCTCTGTGTGTGTGTGTGTGTGTGTTTTTTTTTCTCAATGTATTTTTTATTTTTTTATGCAGACATATTTTTGGTCTGCTTTCTCACTGTATTTGTTTTATAAATAATCATTTGGTTCATAAAAGTATGTTTATCTTTGTTTCTGTGTGTAGGTGAGCTCTCTGGAGCAAGCAATGCTGGATGCACTCGTGATGGACAGGGTGGATTTTGTCAAGTTACTCATCGAAAACGGTGTCAGCATGCACCGTTTCCTGACAATCAGTCGGCTGGAGGAGCTCTACAACACGGTAACATTATAAAACACACATACCAGGGCTGTTTGTAAAGAGTATTTCCTTTTTTTTCTTTTTAGTGTTGTAAATCTTTTTTTCATATTTCTATTTTAGAAACAACCTCCCAACAACCCAGGTCTTCTCCACCTGGTTCGAGATGTTAAACAGGTGAAGTTCGTCCAGTTTTTATCGTCTGATGTTAACTAGAGTCTGGTCACTCTCACTCACCACTTTTTGTTTCTGTACCTTTTTGCAGAGTCATCTGCCTCCAAATTATAAGATCACGTTGATTGATGTGGGCCTGGTTATTGAGTACCTGATGGGCGGGACTTACAGGTGCAACTACACCAGGAAACGCTTCAGAATCATTTACAACAATCTCCATGGCAACAATAGGGTGAGTTAGAACTGTTGCAACGAGCCAAGATCGCATTACATCACCTACCATGGGGAGTGTTTATTGTTCTGCTGCAGCGCTGTGCTTTCTGGTAGCTGTATGTTTTCTAACTATTGAGCAAAAGTGAATGCCAAAGACCTTTTTATCTGTTTTCTCTGGTCATGTCACATCACTTTCAAAAATATTTGCGTGTTTTCACTGCACACACACAGCCCAGTTTTACAAAAAGACCATCTTTCTAGTGGTGTAATTGGTTTGTGTGGATGTATTAAAAAATTTGCAGTAACATTTCATACATTGTACTACTGATGTTAGACCACAAACCTGTTGAATGAATTGTGAACTGTAGTAAAAGTCAGTGGCAGTTTACTAATTTGAAATTGTTTTTTTTTATGTTCTGGGCAGAGGTCAGGTCGCCACACAGCAGGTCCTGGTTCTCATTTGAGGAAAAGTCACGAGTCTTTTAGCATGCAGGCTGACAAGAAGGAGAAGACAAGGCACAACCACTTCATCAAAACTGCACAGCCATACAAACCTAAGGTAAGTGTTCAATAGAAAGAGCAAGTCTTCTTCAGACTAGAGCATCCCACATGCCTTAAAACAAAAAAGTCTAGAGAGAAAGATCTTTCTCTGCATCTAAGTGTCATCCAAGTGTTTCTGCTTCTACCTTTCTCACTGCTCCTTCTCTCTCTTCGTAGCTTGAGTCTTCCACTGAGCAGAACAAAAAGAGAA
Source organism: Plectropomus leopardus (assembly GCF_008729295.1). Classification (NCBI taxonomy): domain Eukaryota; kingdom Metazoa; phylum Chordata; class Actinopteri; order Perciformes; family Serranidae; genus Plectropomus; species Plectropomus leopardus. The sequence continues at coordinate 27,634,798 of NC_056463.1, forward strand.
TCAAAGAAGAGATCGTGGACATAGATGACCCAGAGACGCGGCGCTTTCCCTACCCTTTCAATGAGCTTTTGGTGTGGGCAGTGCTGATGAAGAGGCAGAAAATGTCGCTCTTCTTCTGGCAGCATGGAGAGGAGAACATGGCGAAGGCACTGGTGGCCTGTAAGCTTTGCCGATCGATGGGCTACGAGGCCAAGAAGAGCGACGTGGTGGACGACACCTCAGAGGAGCTGAAGGAGTACTCAAAGTAAGTTTTCCTCTGGCTGTAAATCATGTCAGGTAGATATGAAATTCTCACATTTTTTTCATAAAAGTAATGGTATGAATTCAAAAAACTGTGCTGGTGTGTTTGGGTGTGTTTGTTTTCAGTGAGTTTGGGACATTAGCAGTGGACCTGCTGGAGGAGTCGTTCAGGCAGGATGAGACTATGGCCATGAAGCTGCTCACCTACGAGCTAAAGAACTGGAGCAACTCCACCTGTTTGAAGCTGGCTGTCTCCTCCCACCTGCGGCCCTTTGTGGCTCATACCTGCACCCAGTTGCTGCTGTCAGACATGTGGATGGGACGGCTGAACATGCGCAAGAACTCCTGGTACAAGGTTCATGTTCCATCTAGATTTTTATTTTTGGTAACAAATGGAAAAACAAGGACTGGAGGCAGTGCTTTGCTTTTCAGTGGCTGCAAAGGTTTGACAGTGTGAATTATTAGTCTAATACAAACATTAAACCATCCTGTAGTGGTTTAATATTTGTATTTGGTGAAGTTTTGCCAACAGGTGCAGTGTTCCAGAACCCTGAACAAAGGTCTGTTTTATCTAATCCCAATCTCACTTAAAGTACTTCGAGGTGTTAAAATGCCACTGTGTTGAATGATTCACGGTGATACAGGGAACAAACTGTTTATTAAAACTCTTTATCTCAAGTGTTGACCACGATTGCCAGTTCAGGATAACTACGTTGTTGACTAATTGAGGTCAGAATGGTCAAGGTCACACACACACACACACACACACACACACACACACACATATATATATATATATATATATATATATATATTTATATATTATATATATATAATATGGCTCATGTGTTCACATTACTTTTTATTTACCTAAGAGTGTCATCAACATTTTAACAACAAAACGCCAGTATAAAGAGCAGATTTTTTCCCTACCATTTTATGACTTGGGCGAAGTACATCAAAAAAAACTACGCTAAATTGTATTTATATGTGATATTTTAATATTTTTTCACATTACAATTTCCTTGTCTGAGTATTCTTAAGATTAAAATTAATTAAAAGTTAATTGCTCTTTGATCGGTTGTTGTAGTTACATTATTATACTATTAAATAATCGTTATATCAGTGGCATTAAATGGTCTTGTCCATGGATTTAGGGGGACATATTGGAAAAAAAGAAATATAATAAGTATGTAGTGTATAATCACCTGAAAGTAAGAATTGTCATATTTTCATTACCTTAGAATGAGCCATTTATATCTACATTGGGAGTTTTCATATGTCATATTGCATTGTCGTGTTTCTACAGTGGCCCAGAATGGACAAACCAAACACATTTGTTTTTTCACATTAGCCACCATACATGGAAGCCCATCTGCTACAAGAGTATTGGAAAAACACTGACTTTTTAAATGCAAAACTGCTTTAGTCAGTGTTTTGGCAGTTTGAATCCCTTGTCCATTTGTTTTGGAGAGGAAGATACCTCTGCCAATAATGTGACTGGCAAAATACTGTACCTCTTTAATGTCCGGTTTTAAAGAAATCAGAGGAGGAAAAAAATGAGCACACTGACATGTGGTGGGTGAGCCGTCCCTCTCCAACATGCAAAACAGCATCAGGGAAACACTGATTTTGTAACATTAAACTGCTCTATTTGGTGTTATTTTTTCCCACCTGATCTTTTTGATTTGGAGTGGAATAGACCTCTGTGGATAATTTGGCTCCTGTTGAAAGCCACATGAAAAATAAAACAATGGGGAAAGTTTCATCTAGTTGCAATGTGCAGTCCTCACTGCTAAAACCCCTGTATCTTACACACTGAAACTTAAAAATGACAACAGTATTGTTAAGCGCAATTGCTTCTGGAACACTATGTCATCCACCAAAATTAGCTGTTGTGACAGGTCCTCGCAGGTGACCTCTTTGTGGGAATTTTCCCAGCGAGTCTTGAACCCTGTTTACTGTACTGTTTTTGTCACTGGTTCTATAATACAGGAAACATTCACATTAGTTGAAGCAGTTTAGTTGTGCACTTGGGTAATAGAACACTTGGGATTCATTAGTGTGTGTAATTCAAAAGACTCTTTCGACAAATATAGAAGCATCCACCCACATGAGTGTGCATTTGTCTCTAGGTGATTCTGAGTATCTTGGTGCCTCCTGCCATCCTCCTGTTGGAGTACAAATCCAAGGCTGAGATGGCTCACATCCCTCAGAGTCAGGACGACCACCAGATGACCATGGAGGACAGCGAACACAACTTCCAGAACATTGCTGAAGACATCCAAATGGTTCGATTTACTCAGTCCTTCTGTTTTTGTATTTTTGTCCTTCGCTTTTTCCTTTTAGTTTGAAAGATGCAATATATGATCCTAGCGTGTCCAAAATAACAGGCGTTATGTCTGTTGTATAAAAAGACAGAAATCACATTTTTGTTGATAAATAATCTTTTGCACTTTGAGCCTTAAATTCCTTTCTTTGTGTTTCTTTTTAATCTGCCATTTATTTGCTTTCTTTTTTTCACTCACATTCTCCTCTTTATTTTCTCTCTGTCTCTTATTCTCTCTCCACATTGTGGCCCGCTGTTATCTAATTTGGGCCTCTTTAACCTCTCTGCAGGATGTGTTCAAGGAGGCCAGATCCCACGACCACGTGGAGGCAAAGAACGACATGGAGACACACATTCGCTCCAGGAAGCTGCCCTTAACCAGGAAAATTTATGCCTTCTACCACGCTCCCATTGTCAAGTTCTGGTCCAACACGGTATGGAGATTACAGAAGAGAATACACACACACACACACACACACACACACACACACACACACACACACACACACACACACACACACACACACACACACACACACACACACACACACACACACACACACAGTTGTCTACACATCCATTCCACCATCTTTTTTATGGTTGTTTATCCAGGCAGGATTCAGGGCGACAGGAGAACAGACCAGTTCTTACCCAGGAGTAGTAACTTAATACAGGTTGTTTAAGATTTCGCTGTGAAAAGAAGAACATTTGCTTGATCTTTTCCTTCTGATTCCTTTGGCGAGTGTAGTTCAGTAGAAAGAAAATAATTCATACATGAAACTGCTCACAGCAAGGTCTGTGGATTATTTTGAGTAGCCTTGTTATGATTTCAGAAAGAGACACTGCTGCTGAGCTTTTCAGTCTATTTTGTGGCACTGCATCTCCATTATTTTGGAGGGAAGGAAGATAATCTCCAACACTTGGTATCTCACACCAAAACAATCCAGATTGATCAATAGCACTGCAGGTAAAAGGAAAAATATTTATTTTTGATTTGGACTGAACTGTCCCTTTACTGCTTGAGGCTCCCTTTACAAGGTCAGACACATCCCTGCAGATGTCACTCTGTACATGAATACCACAAACAAGAGAAGGGGACAAGGTGCAACCTTATCAGACACCAACACAGAAAGTTACAGGACGCTAAGAATGGAGACATAGCTCTCTCACTACATGTATTTTAACATTCACAGAGTGGACGGATACTCTCACAGCACCGCCCACAGGAAAGCTAAGGGAACACAGTCATACATTTCCCAACGTCGTGTTAAGATCCCTCTAATTTCTGTGAGAAGTATTTCTTCTGGATTGTTAGCAGAATCTAATACAGAATTGACAGATTTCACTATGTTTTAACATTGCTGGAAACATTTGGGTTAATTTAGGGGTACAACTTAACACAATATGTAACAATGGTCTAGTTGATTTTAAAGACTTTGATGCAGAAATGTTACTTATCATATTATACATTTAACTTTAAAACGCCTCCTTATAGACCACAGTCGGTCAAGAAAGTGACAGATGTAGCAATTAAAGCTTATTTTAGACCAATTTTCATGAATACACACTCATTACTGTCACGTTTACAATCCTGCACGGGATTATCACTCATCTTTCTTACCTCTTCTAATGTTTATTTATGCACACAAGCCTGAGGCTGGTTCTCAGGAGCCTGGGAGTCATCATTGAGGGTTTTATTTGCATCAAAAGAGTTGTTTTTCAGGCTGTTCAAGACTGAGAGGCGCTGATACCATCAGTGAAACTGCCGGTCGATATAATGCAGCCTGTGCCCGAGCTTATCTAGATCTGCCTTACCTGCTTTTCAACACATCAGAGCAGCTCACAACCAGAGCTTACCCATCAGATAGGATGTGTTAATGGCTGATTTTCCAACGGTTCACACCCTCTCATGTTAAGGTTCAGCAGCTTCTCAAATCCAAGTTGTACCAAGAAACTGGACGTGTGTGTCAGAGTGTGCGTGCGTGTGTGTGTGTGTGTGTGTGTGTGTGTGTTTGTGACTTTACCTGCCTATATGAACAAACTTTCCCACAGTCCGGAGTATGGTTGTACAGAAGAGCTCCTTTCTGTGTCAAAAGCAGGTCAAACTTCTGTGGGGAGTTTGTGTCCTATTAGGAGACAACCATGTGGCTTGAACCTGTTTCTATAGAAGAAAACAAAAAAGAGAACACAAGTTTAAATAACGTACTGAAATTTCTTACATCAAGTTCCCTCAGCCTTGTTCAGACCAAAACACTCAAGTTGAATGAGTTAAAAAAACATGACTGAGAGGCTACAGTCAACAGCAGAGGCTTTGAGAGGCTGTACTTTGCTTTGAGTTACATGCTAATGTGCTCACAGCGACAGTGCTAACATGCTGATGTTTACTTTGTTCACCATCTTAGTTTAAGAATCTGAGCTTGCCTTTTGCTAATTAGCACCAATCATACGCTAGAGCCTGACTCATCAGATTTTCAAAACCGATACCAATTTCAGAGCTGGAAAAAAAAATGTTTTTTTGACATGGCAGCTGATATAGTGAATTTTTGAACTGGAATAAAAATAGAAGTTTTCTATGTAGAATGAGCACTGATTTTGCACAGAGATGTGCAGACAAATCTACTCAGGCGGTTTTTTTTAAATGAATATCTTTATTAAAGAAAATTTAACATTTTTATACATAGTCGATTCTAGAAATGAACCAGTGACTTGATTTGTCAGATCCATGGCATATTTTTGCTTTGCAGGTATTTGCAAACACCTACATCACCATCTTTGGAGAGGCAGTTCCACACTTTACTGCACTGTTCACTGTCTCTTTTCAGCCCTCTTTAGGTAATGGAGAAGATAACATTTAATTTAGGGTGGGCTTTTTTAGGATGTAGAAATAACAGTTTATTTTAACTGGACATGTATTTTATGTATAAAATTAATCCGGTGCATCTGAGGTTAGGAATGTCATCAGTTTTGGTGGAATTTGGTCAAAATTTGGTTAAAAATGTAATTTGTCCACCAAAAAATGGTGGACAAATCAAAATTTTACCCAATAGTAGTGCCAGATGAAAAATGAAGGGTTCACTATGACAGTTTATCCTGAGAGTGGTGTGAATGTCGTGTGCATTAAGATCTGTTTTGGCCTGTGGAGGGCAGAAGAACACACAACACTAATGTCACTTCACAGTACGAATTGTTGTGACTTACATGAGGTTGATGGGAGGTGAATAGCCTAATTACGTACAGTATCTATCTTAAATGTTGCCATAAAAATACAGAGTATTCCAGCTTTAAATTAGTATGAGTAGGATAAAAAAACGTCCTTCTCTTTTTCTTATATAATCCCCTGAACCACTCACCCCTCCCTTCTGAGAGCAGAGTTTGTTGGGAACTGTGATTTTCACTGGAGACGGAGAAAATGAAATTCCTCCTCTCTCACACAGTCCTTATCCACATAGCAAACCGCCAGCTGAGCTCTGAGGGCTCAGAGGCCTCGGTCAAAATGGCAGGCTATTTGCTCTCGACTCAAAGCGCCATGATGAGGTTCAGCCCCCTCAGAGGGCCTCAGCTGACCTCGTCTCAAAATATCTCAGAGAGAAGAAGCCCCTCTTTGGAGCAGTCTGAATTTAGAGGCTCTTAAGTATCATATATATATATATATATATATATATAATATATATATATATATATATATATATATATATACAAACAGTAGAAACTCACATCACCAACAATCATGGCGCATGTAGTTTAAGAAACTACAAGAAACTTATATTTTGGGGACAAAACAGAAGTGTTTTCATGAGCCCTAACGCCTTGTGTCTTTAAGATCGTAATCTGGGTAGTATATAGATCTGTTTTGGAAGCAAGTAAGAGAAAGACACAACTAATTTTTAATGGTATTTTTCTTCTTTTTTTTAACACAGCTTTTTGAAGGATGCATAACAATGAGGCAAATTAACTACAGCAAACAAAGTAAACATAAATGTCTTTATTAATGTAAAACCACGTCTAGCAATGTAATTCGTAAATTAAATTAATGACAAAAATTAATGACATACTTGTCTAGGAGGAAGAGAGCCAATTCGAGGTCAGTTTTGAATCCTTTCAAATCCCACAATACGTTCCATCTGTTGAATGGCCATCCAAGGATGGCTCGTGTTTTCACCTCTGTCCCATTTATTTATTTATTTATTTATTTATTTATTTTCTTAGGTCTGTTCTTTTTCTCTCTGATGATCCTGCTCCATCATCAGCTATAACCAAAAAAATGCAACGTCAAAAATAAAATTCTCTTAAGATAAATCTTCCTTTTAGCTGGCTAAACTACTACTTAGTGAGAAACTTTGCCTGGTTCATCTGTATCATCTGATTTTGCTGGCAATCTGTTGTGTTGACAGGCATTAAGAATAACTATAAGAAATAGTTGATCTTCTCACTAATGGTCCTGTTTGCTTTGGTCATATAGAGGCATGAGTATTAAACTGAGACATAACCAGTTAATATCTCAGCTTTGAAGTTTTTTGGAGAATACATTCTTTGCTTAAAGTTGAAGAAGTGTGGTATGTTATGTTATTATTGTGTGTCTTCCATCGTCAGCTCTTTTACCTGGGCTTCTTGATGTTCTACTCATATGTGGTCCTGGTGAAAATGCCCACGTGGCCTTCTCCTCAAGAGTGGGTGGTCATCCTCTACATATTTACCTCTGCCATTGAGAAAATTCGAGAGGTATGTGGAATAAAGATTTTAAGACGTGTATTATAATATAATTAAGGAAGTGAAGTTACCATGTTTTCTGTAGTCCTTTAAACTCCACCATTAACTTCAAATTAACTAATCTCTTTGTCATTATTTCCAAATTTCTTCTCCTTCTCCTTGTCTTTTTCTTCTCCAGATGTTTATGTCTGAAGCAGGCAAAATAAGCCAAAAGATAAAGGTGTGGTTCAGTGACTATTTTAATGTGTCTGACTTTCTGGCCATTGTGACCTTCTTTATCGGCTTTGGCCTGAGATTGGCTGGAGGCGAAGCCTTTGTCCCCGGGAGGACGGTGTATTGTCTCAATATCATCTTCTGGTACGTGCGACTCCTGGATATTCTGGCCGTCAACCAGCAAGCTGGACCGTACGTCATGATGATCGCTAAGATGGTGAGTTCTTGTGAGAGTGAGAAGTCACACAATGAAATTAACATTTTTGTACACAGCTATTTTTCGTGTATTCACATATTGCTCATAAATACGCCTTTTTATTAAATCATTTTAAACATTCACATTTAAATAGCATTGATCATCATCATGCTGTTAACAGGTATTGTAACCTGCTGTGTTATCCTGAGCAGCCCCATCAGTTGTAGAGCAGACTTTTCACCAGGCCTGCTATCATTTTGTTCATTTCCTGTGCTCCATGTTGTAGTTTTACCAAAGTATTCATGTTCATGTTGTTTACCCTCTACAGAATATTGGATGAAATGATTTTAAATATACTTGCTTTCTTGCAGAGCTGAGCTAAATACGAAGCTAGTGACATCAGATGATTAGCGTAGCATTGCTTAGCTTAGCATAAAGACTGGATGCAAGGAGAACTGCTGTCCTGGGTATGTCTGAAGCTAAAAAAAAAAAAAACAAACTACTTACCAGCACATTTAAATTTTACCAGCACTGTATATCCTATTTGTTTAGTCTACACTACCTAACTAACAAAAGTACAAAACAGACAACCTGGTTTTTAGGGAGTTGCATTTAGAACTATCTTTGGTTGCGCAATTGACTTCCGACAGTCTAATTATTGAGCTGATAGGCTTTTTTCTTCCTGTAGACACAGCCGGGCTGGCCATTTCCCCTGGTTTCAGTCTTGAAGCTAATCTAAGCTACCCAGCCACTAGTTGTAGCTTTTTTCTTTGTAGAGCTCTCTGAGTGTTTTTGATCTTCTCATCCAGTTCACACCAAGAAAGCAAGTGTGTTTTCCTCCTCTAAAAAAAAGAAGATTTAATTGGAACACAAGTTTTCATCATTCATAGCTTTTAAGTAAACCTAAAAAACCCTTCATCATTACTTTGTCTGCCCTGGGGATTTCAGTACCGACATTATCAGGACTTTTTACCCAGCTGCTGTAATAAATAATTGCATTGGAAACAGGCGACAGCAAATCAAAGAATTAAAGAACGTGGCCTGGTTTTGATTTTTTCTTTTGTAACAAATCGTTGTATTAAAAGTGAAGGGACTGATTTTGGAGTGCTGATTTTGGATCCCCAGAGTAGACGTGTGCACTAAAGAAACTCTCTGGATGTACATTATAAGTCCAATATTGTTTCAAGTAGTTATAATACCATCAGTCATGTCTTTGATTCAGCATCTGTAATATCTCTTGCAGGTTGCCAACATGTTTTATATTGTGGTGATAATGGCTATAGTCCTGTTGAGCTATGGCGTACCTAGGAAAGCCATTCTGTACCCACACGAGGAGCCCAGCTGGACGCTGGCCAAAGATGTGGTCTTTCAGCCGTACTGGATGATGTATGGGGAAGTGTATGCCTATGAAATCGATGGTAAGGACGATGAGGATGGTAGGGGAGATTACGAGGGTAAGAGCAGTTTTATTCAAACATACAACAATTAAGTAATTGTCACTTCAGTTAAGCGCATTTGAAGCTTGATAGAACAAAACACTTGGCTGTGTTCATAAGGTTTCACACACCATTGAAATTAATCACGTTTATTACTGTCAATATGACCCAGAAACCCAGAAAAAGTCAGATGTCAGTTGACAGACATTCAAAATGTTTCTCTGAAAAAAATCTATAGTTCCAATTCAATTTCTTGTACCTGTCAGTGTTTGCAGTGAATGTGTCAGCTTTTTAAAAAAACTTTTTACATTTACAGTTAATTTCAATTAATGTTTCAGGGGCGATGATACCAATAGCTGTTACCGCAGTTTAAACATAAAAATTAGTACATGAAATAAAAATCTCAGCAGGGTTTTATATTAAGGGGACAGTGTGTAAGATTTTAGGGGAGTTGAGGGCATCTAGCGGTCAGGATTGCAGATTGCAACCAGCAGGAACCTCTCCCAGTCAGAATTTCTCCAGTGTTCTTTGTTCGGGAGGTTTTAACTGGGAGCTTAATTATCTGCAGGGGTCTCTTCCCCCCCAAAACAAACAGACCTAGTGATTTACACTGGTAAAACACTGAATACAGCAGTTTCATGTCACAAATCAGTATTTTTCCACTGCTGTTCAGCTAGCCCAATATATCCTCCTAAATGTGACACTCTGAACCTTAAAAACAATTAATATTTTAATGCCATTTTAAGGCAGTATTGTCCTTCTCTTTCGTCTTAGTATTTATCCGTCTGAGTCAGATTTAAACTCTCACAGGACAGAAAGTTAGTGACAGATATCGCAAACGAACAAGATATCATTATGGGGAATATAATTTTCTATATTTGGGGGTTGTATGTGTTTGCACATCCTGAAAGGCTCCTCCTCTTTACAGTGTGTGCCAATAACAGTGATCCACAAGTCAAGCCCCTGTGTGCAGCAGGAGTGTGGCTGACTCCTCTTTTACAAGCAGTCTACCTCTTTGTACAGTATATACTAATGGTCAACCTCCTCATCGCCTTCTTCAAGTAAGTGCACAACATTTCAGTGCTAAATCCAGAATAATGTGGGTACTGATTAGTCTTGTGTTAAATCTTCAAATATATTCTCATCTCATCATCATCCTCATTGTCGTTTCTGTACTCTGTTTTCCAGCAACGTGTATCTGCAAGTGAAGTCCATTTCTAATCTGGTTTGGAAGTACCAGCGCTACCACTTCATTATGGCCTACCATGAGAAGCCTGTCCTCCCACCGCCCTTCATCCTCCTCTGCCATATCTACTCCCTCTTCTGTATGTGTAGGAAGAGGAAGAAGGAGCATACCTATGGACCAAGTATGACTACACTTCTGTCATTTTCTGGCATAAGCCTCATGTCTGTTAAATGTTGGTTATTAAAAAGTAAGGCATTTTATACACATGTGATTGGCATAACAAATATTTGGCATTTAACTGCTTTATGTGCACAAAAGAAGACTATTTAACAAATATATGCTTAGCTGGGAAATAAAAAAAATCTCCAACAGTAACAAGCATGTGCTTTCCTTCTCTCAGAGCTGTTTCTCACAGAGGAAGACCAAAAGAAGCTTCATGATTTTGAGGAGCAGTGTGTGGAGACGTACTTTCATGAAAAGGATGATCAGTTTCACTCGGGGAGTGAGGAGCGCATACGTCTTACCTCAGAAAGGTGGGACTGTTACTGCTTTGTGGAGTTTTCTTGTGAATAAACAAATGTTACGGCTTTTAGGTTTTAGGTCTTTAGGTCTCCCTGCATCCTCATCTGCTGTAGTGAACTAGCACTTGAGTGGAGAATTAGCGCCACCTACTGCTTATCTTCATGACCCCACTCCCTGTATTTGTATAATAGTAGTGGATGAAAAAACATAAATTTGTGCTTCCTTTTTCATAATTTCTAAAAATTGGGTTAAATTGGGATGGAAACCCAACTACTGTTACTCACGAAGAGTCATAGTGTGTGTTCTTGAGGTCTAACAAACTTGTGTGCATGTGCATCCTTTTATTAGTGCCTTAGACAAACAGAAACAAGGATCACTCATACCACACTGCTCAGTGGCGCTTCTTGAGTTAAAATACTCCACAGTTTACCTTTAAGGCTTTCAAAATAATGTAGTGCTTGACATGAAATCAAATGAATAATATAACCTACTGAATGTACAGTAATTGTGAAATTGTGAATATTATTGTGAAAAAAGTTCCTTAAATTACAGAAAATGTTAAAACTTTTCAAATGAGTCGGTGAATATGCCATACTAGAGCTTTGGTCATTTATTAGAAATAAAGAAATTGGTCCTTTACATTTTATTCTTACCTATATAATAACATATATGTAAATTTTAATCTCAAATTAACAAACGTAGGTAAGACAAGCTGACCTGTGAGAAACTGAACCCACTGTTTGTCATTTCCAGGGTTGAGACCATGTGTATGCAGCTCAGGGAGGTCGGGAATAAGGTCAACTTTATAAAACGCTCTTTGCACACATTGGACTCCCAGATAGGCCACCTGCAGGACCTCTCTGCTCTGACTGTGGACACTCTGAAGACCCTCACAGCTCAGAGGGCGTCGGAGGCCAGCAAAGTCCACAATCAGATCACCCGGGAGCTCAGCCTCTCCAAGAACGTGGTCCCCAGCATCGCCCCCGTGGCAACAGACACTGGCCCCCACTCCAAATCTTCTGTGATAGGCAAACGCAGTGTGGGGGCCTACTTTGGCTCCTCCTTTCCCCAGTCAGGAGTCAACATTGCAGATTCTCTTTTTGGGATTGGTACAGGGGGAGGGGCTGGGACGGAAAGTAGTCGGAGAGTCGAGCCCAGCCCAGGAGCAGGACTGGGGCTGGACCCCAACCTGAATCCAGCATTGAGTCCAGAGAGGAGGGGGTTGTTTGGGCTCGGGCACCTTGCTGCAGAGGCTGGCTCCTCAGGCAGTGTTGGCTCCAGTGCCTTTGTCCAAAGTGCTGTGGCCATTTCCCCTCCGGAGCTGCGTCTCCGAGGCCACTCTCTCACCCAGAGTAAGCTGACCCGTCCACAAGAGCCGGGCCTTTCCGACTCCCCATCCAGCCTGCCCAATGTGCCCTCTCCCGGGGCTCAGTTCCACATCAGCAGCACCCCTTCCCAGCCCAGTGGCTCCAGCCACCCAGAACTCGCCCTAGCAGGGCTTTACCAGCAGCCTCTCCAGCCAGACAGCACCACTGTAGAGTTTGGGGCATTTGTGGGTAAGTATGAGACTCAGGGTGAATCTGTTGTTGATGAGGAGTTGACAGTGGAAGGTGAAAACTGTGTGTGTGTGTATCCTACTGTTGTCATTATCTCTAAGACTTCGGGCTCTGCTCAGCCTGCTTGCTCGCCTGCTTGTACTGCAAAGCCTGAGAAGACAGAGGGGTTAGGAAGGGGGAAGAGAGAGAGGAAGGTGGGTTTGGGGTACGTTAATGAGGCGTTTTGTGACGACGATGGAAGATTGGGCTCTCTGAGTAGACAGAGTACAGAAACTGAGGTCCCACTGGCTCCTGAAGCTGAATCCTCAGCGGGTGACTTGGTGCTCGGAAATGGCAACCTGCCAGGTTGTGCCCCTGCTGTGGCCCCCAGGAGACCCCACAGACGGAGGAGCAGGGCATGCAATGTGCTAGGACCACCTGCCCCATCAGCGTCCTCCTATGAGGGTCAAAATGGGTCAGATGTCCCGACTGACAAGAGGAACACGACAAGAGAGTCAAACACAGCCAGAGGTTTGAATTTCAGTCTGAGCTTAAGTTGAGGACTGCGTCTGCCGGGTGCTCGGGCCTGTCCATTTCCAGATCAGGATTCCAGTAGACCTTTCCCTGGTACCCTTTTCTCTCTTTCCTATGATTTGTCTGAACTTCTTGTCTGACTTGTTTACTCTTTTTTCTCGTGTGGTTCTGAGGTTTTTTCATATGTTCATAAGTGTCTCGAGCATGAATGTTTTGTTGGCTGGTTTTCAGCACTAACTGTGATTAATCAAGGAAACTTCAGCAGGTGGAGGTGAGGAGTTTCTCATAAGAATCAGATGTTTGAACTGTGATTATTTTACCATTTAGATCATCTCACCAGATTGGGCAGGGTGTCTTGCTCCGAATGCAATTGTCTTAAATTTCATAATCAGACTAGTAAAGAAATCTCTTTCAAATTGTTCTAGCTAATATTGTTCTGATTGTTTTGGTGGGATTTTGTTACATTAGGCAAACATGAAATCAGTAGAAAAAAAGTAAAACATCCTTTTTATTTTGATGATGTGACAGACTGATTAAACAATTGAAATATCCCAAATGTGAAATAACAATGTTTTTTTTTGGTTTCAGGACATAAAGACAGTCTGGACCTCCAGCACTCTACACCCAAAGAAACCTCCACCTCCAGCAGACAGCAAAGCCCGGTCACACAGACCAGATCGCAGGTATGTGTATGTGTGGTTGGATGGACCCTTTTCCTTTAAAATGTTTTGTTATAGGTGTGTTTGTTCAAAGTGTGCTCCTGTCATATTTGCCTTCGTGAGGATATTTTGAAGCTTCTTGATGAGATCAGACAAACACTTGTCCCAAACACTTTTAAGGTCCCACAAGTAAATTTTCTGATGTGGAAGTAAAAACTTGCGCCTCCTTGGTAACATGATGTAACCCACCTTTCAATGTTCACCGTCATTTACCTGTTACAGTCAAATGTGTCGCAACATATTAGAAGAGATGGTAACGCAGATTTTATTAAAACTGCTCGAATTGATTACTGATGTGATCAGTAAATGATGTGATCAGTCCATTACCTGTTGAGCTCAATCACAGAGACCTTGATGCGTCTCATCTTGTTATTAATGTAGTTAGTAGACAGTGGTCTAGCTTGGGTCCTTGTTTACTTCCTGTCAGCTGATGTCACTCACATATGCTGCAAAACATTCTACCAAGAAATGCAAAGGGACCCATTTACAATATTTACGTTGTCACGTTGTAAGTTTGAAATGGTCGATAAAACGCTGCAGGATACCATGAAGTTGTGTATAGTAAGATTTAGCCTGATAAGATTAAACTTTATGAAATTAGGCATTAATCAGCGTTTCAGAATAATGTTTACTTTCTCACACCTTTTTATGTATCTCTGTGTGTTTTTGCGGCCACAGGCTCAGCCTGAAGGTCATGGTCATATCAGAGCAGTCAACTCCTACGCTGGCTTCACAGAGTTTGACAGAAACCCGGCGTTCCTCCATCCTGACTCCAGTAAGATCACAAAAATAATAAAAAGAAAATATCTGCTAAGCAGCGTAGTTTTGAACATATCCAATCATTTTAATTTTCTGCAACCCAAAAAACAGCAGCTTCATCTTTTGACAGTGCTGGTAAATGTTCAGTATCCCTGCTGACACATGATGTTTGTGATTGTTCAATGTGTTCCTGTAGCTCTGACGAAGAAGGACAGGAGTAGAGTGTCAGCTGAAGACATCCTCATTCACGAGGACCCCAGAGCTGCAGTACTGGTAAGACGTGTGTCACTGTGTGTACTTCCATGAATACAAAGTACAAAAAAACAAAACACAATTCTGTAAAGTTTAACTCTTGTTAACTTCATTATTGCTGGATTCTGTCAGTGTTTAATGACTTCTTGTTCCTCCACCAGGAAAGAGTTCAGGTCAAATCAGCCCAAGCCAGCAGCCTGTAAGTGTCCTCCCATTGACACAGACACAGGCCACAAATCCACCTCCTTTTAACATTACCTCTGAAAATCATGTCAGTTTATGTTTGTTTATTTCTGATGCATAATTCTCTTTACCTATTTAAAGCCAGCAGTCACTGATGCACACTTTATTCACACCAGCATGTGTAAATGCGTTTTAATGCAAACCTCCGTGAAGATGTGTGAACTGGATTGATATGCAGATAATCTGTTTTGTTAAGCTAATGTCTTTCTTTTGTCCCTTTTGCTCTCTGTCAGACGAGCCCCTGGTGAAGATGCACCAAATGGTAAGACATGTAGTTTTCACTGTAGTTCCTTCATCTGGCATGGTTTAGTTGCACCAGACTTGTTCTGTCTGGATCAGCTTTGCCTGCAGCATTTGAGCTGCATTCACTCCAAATCAGGGGATGCGCTGAAAATGCCTCCTCACTTTCATTTGAATGTTGTTGGTGCATTAAGGCTGCGACCGTTGGGCCACAGGGGATGCTGGGGGGTAAAAAAAGACAAACAGTGGCCTTCGGCAAAATGTTGAAACAGAATCAACCTCTGGAGAAACCAAACCTGACGTCATTTTTACATCATTATTACAATGAGTAAAAGAAATAAAGCATGTATTAACAGCTTGTGTGTACACATTTGATGTGAACACAGCATTACACGAGCACTGTTATCATTGTGACTTTTGACCTTTTCCCTTTCTTGGCCTCCTGTACATGTTTGTGGGTGGCTGTAATTCATACCGTAACAGGTCAGGGCTGCACTTAATAGAATTAATAGAAATATTATCAAAATCACAATATGGCCAAGTGTCCAAATTGCAAAAGCTTATTTTATTTATTTATTTTGATAGGGTAAAACCATTATAAATTAAGCACTGTGGCGCTAAATATATGCCCTGGCTTGCAAATCGTATTACAGATGTAAGGAAACATGGTTTTAGACCCGAGAAAAATCACTTTTTTGTTTTCTTAGTGAAAGCGAAATGCAAAATTTGGATTGATTGTGATTTGGCTATGGCAAATTTGGCAACAGAAAGGAGAAGGTGTCATATTAAGTCCTCAATATTATATGGTTATTAGAGTTTTATTTTAGACAAGGAGGTGCTGGTAGAAGTGGATCTGGGGTATTCAGGAATTATCAAAATATATTCGAAATACTTGCAGATATCACATTTGATGATCTTTCAATTGACATAGAAGTGAACTCTGCTGTACAATACCTCACTTCTGTTTACTCATGTTTGTGGATGAAAGCTTCACTATGCATTTCTTCTATGGTTACAGCCGCAGTTTCTCTCTACACGCCTCGACACACCCACCTCGGGGCTAGAAAGGACTGTGAGTAACACACACTGACTGACCAACAGCACAGCTGACTCAGAGCAGTGTATCAGGGTTTTTAGAGCTGAAAGTTTGTCCATTAATCCAAAGGCTGATCAGGAGAAAATTAAGCGACACCTATTTTAAAAATTGATGCGTTAAAATGACAAATATTCCCTATTTCGGGCTTCTCTTAGGATTTTCTGCTTTTCTGTCAGCTTTTTTTTCCCTGCTTTTTATCATTGTAAATTGAATATATTGGGCCTTTGCTTTGTTGGTGGGACAAAACAAGACATTTTAAGTCCTCATGCTCACCTCTGGGAAACAGTGAAGGGCAGTTTTTCTGTTTCTTTACATTTAGTGAACTTGGCAATGAAGTAATTAAAGGAAATAACTGGCCAACTAATAAATATAATTGGAATGAAAACTAGTTACAGCCCCACTCCTGATAAGGGGCACCATTTCTTCACACAGACCAGTAATCTGGTGATAATAAGGTTGGCCTGGTTAAATATCTGCAGGGAGAAGCATGGTCTGTTGTACTTGGTGTTTTATTATTGATAAGAAAAAAGGAGGGTTAAAATATATGTAAAAACAAATTAATTTTGTGCCATTTTTATCTAGCAACAGAAATGACTTGCAGAAACTGTTGAGTCAAGGTTGAGGTGTTTTGAAGTCACACAGAGACATCTATTGGTGGATGCTGGAACAGCTCGGAGTGTTTTTGTCAAACTGATGTACCTAAATCATTGTCCAGTGTTTGCCATTGGCATACTCATTCAATGGCTTAATTCAGTAAAAATGTTAACAGTGCTTTTCTGTTTCTTCACAGCTATTGGCTCACCTTTTAAGCCAATGGAAAGCTACCAGTACTCAGGTGAGACATAGACAAGAAGTGGTATCATCAAGCTTTCATACATTGTTTTAGATTCCAAAATTGGTGATTGTAGATTTTTTGGTTATATTGAATTATTGCATTTAAGTTAATGTTTTGTCTGTGGGGGAAAACAGCCATTTCACTGAGTCGAAGAGCAATGCACAGTACTTCAAAGTAGTTTCACCTCAGTTCACTCCTCTCCTGCAGTTGTCTTAACCTGTTTGTGTATTTATGTATGCGCACATACTTTCCTCCTGCAGCTGTGGAGCGCAACAACTTGATGAGGCTGTCCCAGAGTATCCCCTTCACCCCTGTGCCCCCTAGAGGTGAGTCTGGATCACAGTGCTTTCCCAGGCATGCCAGGTCAGGTTAAAACACCACAGACAGTTCTGAGGAGAGACAGCAGGCCGATGGAGAATGAGGAAGTTTGGAGGCAGATTAGAGATGTGTTTTCGACATTGTTTTTGCTCCACCACACCTGCAGCTGTTTGCTCATTAACAGCTTGGGTGTGACTGAAGCAGAGTGTAGGTGCCACCTTTATTTACATGTACTCTTTTTAATGTGATTATTTTGGCGTCACAATTCAGACGCACCTCCCTGCTGAAGAGGAAGTACTGGTTTTAATGAATTGGTTGTCACAGTGTTGTTGCTGTTGTTACTGTGACTGTCTTGAAGTGTAATACTTCTGTTGTTGCAGTCCATGCAGTTTCTAGGCATTTCATCATGGCATTGTATATGTATGTTGCAACAAACACAGTTTATTGTGACACACAGCTTTTTTTGCAGCTTGTTATTTACTTAATCAGCCTTGAACAAAGTTGGAGACCAAAAAAACATAAATCAATAAGGCACCATGCAGTAATTTCAGGAGCAGTGAAGGGAAGCAGGGAAAATGTTTAAAAGCTCTTAGCCAAACTCTTAAAGTTAGAACTTGTTAAATCTTAATTTTATTCCCCTTTAGGCTGTTTAATCATATTTGTCACCTTTCATTTAAGCAAAAAAACATTGGGATACTGCATGTTTGGATGTAATTTGTACAGGAATAATGTGGTATCTAAAAACAATGTTCTGTTCTTCACAGTTCTTGTCCATTTGAACCAATGACAATTAATCTTTAATTGAATACATTTAAATATTTTATTGGCATGTATCTTAACTTCACCACCAGATTCAGAGATGGCAGTCCCTGTCACTCTGCTAAGCTGGTCTAGTTACCTTGTAAGAAGGACCAACTTATGGGGTTGGGCTTTTTTTTTAATTCATTATGATTAGTTTTAGCTTCTCCCTTGTGGTAAACCAAAGTCAATCACTTAGACTTTGGAATGTCAAATATAGATCTTACAACTTCAGGAAAAAGAGGGAAATGATAAGTAGAGAGATTCTGAGAGTGTAAGAGAGGAAAAAGGTGTATATGTGGTAGATTAAGGTGTGAGGCAAATTTCCTTTTTGACTCACATTATGTGGGTACATTTAAAAGATAATTTGTAAGTCAAGAAAGACACGACAAAACATTATTAGACTACGCTCCCAAAGTGGCTTAAGTGATATCATAGTTCTATCTCTCGCTGAAGGTACAAAGCCTGTGTGTTTGACTCAGTGATATACTCACTTCCCAGATGATAAAAAGACAGAGGGTCGCTGGATAAAACACTTCAGATAACATGATGTTACAGCTGTGCGTTGAGGTTACCCAGCCTTTGGTGTTGGTGACATATATTGTG
This sequence comes from Plectropomus leopardus, assembly GCF_008729295.1. NCBI lineage: Eukaryota > Metazoa > Chordata > Actinopteri > Perciformes > Serranidae > Plectropomus > Plectropomus leopardus. The sequence goes on from NC_056463.1 coordinate 27,653,562, forward strand.
TGAGCCGAGAGATGTAGCTCACTGAGCATTTTTACACAAAACTAAATGGTACCAGGACAAGCCTACAACAAGCCGTGATTTTCATGACCTGGAAAATAGTCTTTTAAACTGAAGAACATCACATGTATAATTCATGGCACAATTCCATCAGGATAAAACATGATTTGTCCCTTGTCATTGTCCACCATGCATATTTTTTTCAGAAATAAGGTCCCATTGGAGACAGCAAAAGGGGAGAGACTCAACCTTTGTGTTTACTTTGTCTAAATCACTCATCAGCCACAATTAACCAGAGTTCAGTCACTGTAGTGTGGTTTTTACATCTGTATTCTACTTCATTTTTACTGCATACATTTTTTTGCAAAGTAAAACAGATGCAAATAAGTCAGATTTTGGTCTTAGCTAAATTGTAACTAAATATGTAGTTATTGTATTTTGGCTTTTGTAGGTCAGTACAGACAGTAAAAAAAAAACACAAATAAATGACCAAAGTAAATATTAGGACCAGCTACTTCTCCAAGAGGCATTTGTCATCAGCAGATATAAACCTCCTTCAACATAAGTCTTAGGACCTGAAGTTGTTTTGCTCAGCTCAGCTGTCACACCTGGTATTTTATCAGCTGTTGTTTTTTCAGACACCTCTGCAGAGTTACATGACTCTCGCTGACACACCCACAACAAACTGTCTCTGTGCAAGGTTCACACTGTACAGGTAGTAGAAATTGGCACTGACACTGTACTTGAACAAATAGTCTTGCCAGTTTTAGGGCGTATCTCGTAACTGCTTTGTCCTCGTTTCAAAACCAGCCTGGAGACATTTTCAGTATGTCATCTTCTTCTCTGTGTTTGCCCTCACATTACCTGTCTGATTCTCTGCTGTACTCAGATAATGCAACTGCGCATGTGCAGCTCTTAACATTAGATGAGAAGGAAGCGTCTCTTAGCTACTTTCCGCATCAGCTCTGGAAAAAACAAAGTGTTTAAGTCAGAAAATTATTGATTAAGACTTTCACGCTCATGGTTTTGCAAGTTTCATGGTGCCATGGGGGCAACACTCAATGATCCAAGTGGGACCTGACCAGTACAGCAGCAAAAAACATAATAACCAACAATAGCAAAAAGTAAACATAAAAGATATTCATTAATGTGTAGAAACATTCAAATACCTACCGTATCAAGCAATGTTGTGATGACTGAGGGCTTCACAGTTTGTAACAAGATGGGCAACAGAGTGAACATGTTGCTGTTTTTCTGATGGACGAGCAAGTAGGAAAATGTTAGCCAGTGACACTTGATACACAGATAATATATCAAATGTTTTGTTGCGGTGAGTTTGTCATGAAATCTATGGAGAAGTACAGTTTTAAGCATTTGTGTTTTTTGTTCTGAGACAAAAAAAAGGGGGAGACAGAGGTCTACAAACAGGGATGTCAAGCCAACGCTGTGTTTATCGGTGTGTGCAACTCTCACCTGCTGTTCTCTTCCCTCAGGGGAGCCGGTGACTGTGTACCGTCTGGAGGAGAGCTCCCCCAACACTATCAACAACAGCATGTCTTCCTGGGCCCAGCGGGGCCTCTGTGCCAAAATAGAGTTTCTCAGCAAGGAGGAGATGGGTGGAGGACTCAGACGGGCCCTCAAGGTGCTCTGCACTTGGTCAGAGTATGACATCCTGAAGCCAGGACATCTGTATATAGTTAAATCCTTCCTTCCTGAGGTGGTCCAAACCTGGCAGAGCATCTACAAGGAGGACACTGTGCTGCACCTTTGTCTCAGGGTAGGGAGCACAGACATTGTAAAGCCCACTTTCTTCAAGATTTTACTCATACTCATACCGTTGGCTGATTTATAAATGTATTTGGTTTGAAGTCTTCTCTGCTGCTTTTTGAAAGTGTAACGTTTCCAACAATCAGGATCTGCCTTGTTTTAATGCCAAGTTCTCTCTTCAAAAGACATAGCAGTCCTTGCTTTTAGCTATAAAGACATGTTACTGCAGACGAAGCAATTTCCATGAAACGTATTAACCTAAAACACGGTGGCAATTACTATAACATCGGAATCACAAAAATGCTAAATCATCTCTATTTGTATAAACATAATATGATGTAAAATATAATATCTTTAAAAAGGTCTATTTTTAGTAGGGTTGTAGTGAATAGTTCAAAGTTTCATTGATATTCAATTTGATTGCTGTGCAATCGTTTTGTTTTAGTTTCTTTTTTTGCCAATTTTTGTTCATCCAGCAGATAAAAATTAGGCTGCACTAATATAATTAGTATTATAGTATTTGCAAAAATACATTCCAGTGGTGGCTGCGTAGGGTTTTGTCTGACTCCTGTGAGCCAAACATTTCCAAAAACTTGTTGTAAAGCCAAAATTTATATTTAAAAAAGACAGATTTATATTTAAAAAAAGACAGAAAAGACAGTAATTTTTTCCAATATTTTGATGAAAAACAAGTTGTTTGCTTGCTGCACACAGAGGGGTGTAGGGAGGTACACAGCAGTATTAATGTGATCTAGAACAACACCCCATAAGTTCTTTAAAGAAAGTTGATTTTATAAAAAAAAATACTCACTCTATTAATCATTTCAATAAATTCATGAAAACTGAGGATTTTGTTCAAGGATTTATTGTTGCTTTTTTAGGGTGAAAAGTTCATTAGAAAAACTAAATAGAAGTTTTGAATTCGACATTGGGTTAAAGCCCTGATTTTAAGTGCCGTTTCTCTGTGTCACTCCAGGAAATTCAACAACAACGAGCTGCTCAGAAGCTGACATTTGCCTTCAACCAAATCAGGCCGAAGACTATTCCTTATTCACCGAGGTAAGTGTGCACGAGGAGGGTTGGCAAGAACAGAAATGCCACACACACACACACACACACACACACACACACACACACACACACACACACATTGTGAAACTGCTTTTTTTCATATCTTAATGTTTTTTGTCTTTAACTATCGATGCTGTGTGCATGTCACAGAATTTGCTTAGCTCACTGTGGTTTGGCAAAGCCACATCCGCATTTGCTTAGATATGTCAAGTCATTTACATGTCAGCACAAACCTTTCCTACACCTGACAAGGTGAACTTGCTTCTCACTGTGTTGCCTTTGTTTTTAAGTTTCCCCCTTTTCCAGTCTTTGTGCTAAGCTGTCTGAGAGCTGGCTTTAGCCTTACAGTATATTGACAGACAGACATGAAAGAAAACATATATCCCACATTTTCAAACTACTCATTTAAATCATCAAGACATGTACACCCATGACATTATCTGATCAATGTTTCTTTTCAAATTCATAATATCCATTTCCTAATTAACAGTTCCAAATCTGTAGTGAGTAGTCTTTTGGATGCAATGCAGTTCTTCTAAAACAGAATTCTTTCTTCGCTATTAAGGCATCAAATTAAATTAACAAGACTTGTGCAAGAACATTACGATGGATTTTAATTTTTCAAAGCATCCTTTCTTGTGGGCCATTACCCTGACACCTGAGTCCTCTGTGTTCAGGTTTCTGGAGGTGTTTCTGCTGTACTGTCACTCTGCTGGACAGTGGTTTGCTATTGAAGAGTGCATTACTGGGGAGTTCAGGAAGTTCAACAACAACAACGGAGATGAGATCGTCCCCACCAACCTCCTGGAGGAAACCATGCTGGCCTTCAGCCACTGGACCTACGAGTACACCCGCGGAGAGCTGCTGGTGCTCGACCTGCAGGGTAACGCCCGTCCACACACATTTCACCACAGCAAATTACTTTCAAGTTTTGTGTTTTAAATGGTACTTTGTTACATAGATGACACATTAATGAAGATGGGAAATGTAGTCCTCTGTTTCCTGCATGTAACAATGTGTTTAAATGAATGTTCATTCTGCGCTGACTGCCTGTGTGTGCTCTTAGTAGAATTAATATCCTGATAATTGTGTGTGTGTGTGTGTGTGTGTGTGTGTGTGTGTGTGTGTGTGTGTGCGTGTGCGTGTGTGTGCGTGTGCGCGTGCGCGCGCGAGTGCGTGTGTGTGCGTGCATGTGTGTGCGTGCATGCGCCTCTGTGTGTGTGTGTGTAGGGGTTGGGGAGATTCTGACAGATCCATCAGTCATTAAGAGTGGTGAGAAGGGGTAAGTGAGCTCTCAATTACTCACAAGTCATTCATTTATATCTTTAGCTTCTTGAGGCTCAATTTGTACAGCTGAGCCATTTAATTAGTTAGCTGATAATTAAAAAATTAATCAGACATTCCCTCGTTCCAGCTTCTTACTTGTGACAATTTGCTTCCCTTTTTTTGTCTTATATGATCTGTGATCATAAAGTGATTTTAATCAAATTTGTGACAGGCATTTCCAGTATTTTATGACATTTTATTTTGTAGTCTAAACCTTAAATTGAGGAAATAATTGCCAGATTATTAAAAAAAAAAATAGAAATTGGATTAGTAAAAAAGATCATCAATCATTAGTAGCAGCCTTACAATATTGATTAAAAGTCTCTTTGCCAGCTGCCGTTTGTTGTAACTGTGCACCACGGTGTGACTCTTGCAGATCCTATGATATGATATTTGGACCTGCCAACTTGGGGGACGATGCTATCAGGAACTTCCGAGCAAAACACCACTGCAACTCCTGCTGTCGGAAACTAAAACTTCCAGGTGAGGGGCATTGACCAGCTGCTGTTCAGGTACCTTATTCTCAAACTAAATTACATCACTAATGTGCTCAACATTGTCAAGCTTCAAAGCAGCATTTGGATAATTTAACTGTGCCCAAACAGCTCTCTCTTTCTCTCTCTCTCTTTCGTTGATGCTTTTGTTAATGCGTGGGGTCTAGGAAACGCAGAGGGGGTGTGACTATATGTATATGACTGTTAACTGTGTTGCACGTTGCTGATGTGTTGTTTTTAGGGATTAGTGTGTGTGCTTGCGTGTGTGAGTGTGCATGTGTGCTTGTGTGCGTGTTGATTGGTTTTTGTGAAGTTGATTGGAGAGGTACTTTTTCTGTTGATGTTGTTTTGTGAAAGAGCATCAAAGTCTGTCTGTCTCTTTCCAAAACACATGCGTGCTGCGGTGCTCAGCCTCTGTCCGTCCTCAGTCCTTACAAATGTGCTATCAAAATTTGTGAGCTGCAGGTCGGGTTTGTGTGGTTGATTACTGCATATTTTTGCCATTTTGCTCTCATAACAGCTTTGGTGGGTGCAGGTATCAATACTAGCTGATAGCTAGCTAGCAAACTGAGAAGAGGAGAAAAAACTATGTAACATACACAAATCTATAATAATATGCTAACTAACTCTTATTTGTTGCAACTTGCTCTTTTCTGACTTCTGTCCTTCTTCTTCCAGATCTAAAGCGGAATGATTACACACCAGATAAGGTAACGTTCCCACAAGAAGACCCTCCCAACCCAGGGGGCGGCGTCAAAGAGTCCCGCCAGTCAATGAGGCTGATGCTGTGATCGTTTTAATGAGAGAGACAGTGAGTGAATGATCATGCAGCAACACTCTTCTGATTGATTTCAGTCATAGCCAAGGAGCAGAAAGGCACACCCAATCAACTGGAAGAATTACACCTGTGTTTCCATGGAAACCAGTGCATGCAGACTGTCATGTTTTTTTTTTTTAATCCCACTAAAATGCTGTGTCGAAGACTATTCAACCATCTTTACCTTTTTGTTTTTAGTACATCAATGAGGAAAATACATTTTAAACATATTTTGTACAAGTTTATGAAAATATATATAAATATATGAACTGGATATATATGGACAGGTACAGTATCATTGCGGAGGGCTTATTATTTATTATGAAGTTTGAGAAGTTGCCTTGTTTTAACAAAAAGAAAAAAAGAACAAATCTAAGTGCATTGTACATCTGTTACAGCAGCTTTGGAGAGGACAGCCTGCTGAGATTCAGTCACTGCTACACTGCAGTTTGCCACCAGATCCTTTTTTATAAGTGTACAAGGACTCGTATCACAACCTTTTGTCTCTTAGTTAATGAACAGATAAACATGAATTTGAAAATCTTGTAAAATATGGGCAGATTGCAATGCAACTTTTACATAAAAATGTATGTAATTTTATTGTATTGAAAGTGTGTCCACCAAAATATTGCTGATAGTTTTTATTGTTACAAAGGTACTATTGCTATAACTTTGTCATCAACTATTGTATGAGCAAATTACAATCTAGTGTATCTTATAGATACTGTTATCTGGCATGAGCTGAACAGATTAAAATATTTTATTCAGGGGAACTGACAGACTTAAGGGTATTACTGTATACATTTTGTACTGGACATCATTTTAAACAAATAAAACGTTAAAAAGCTTTAGCAACATCGCTCATGTCTTAAAAGAATTACTGTGTTCCGATGTATTGCCAATGTTCAGATAAAAATCGAATGGATATTAATCCCCTGCAGCTTTCAAGTAGTCAACAACAGATTTTAAAGTCCTGATATCCAATTTAAATCAGAAATGAATTGATCTGGGACATAACATTACATCAACCTTGACCAATGATTCAATACGCAAAGTAAAAACATCAGTATGTATTGTCATCTTTAAGAGACACCTTTATTTTGAAATTGCCATGGGATTTCTGTATCCCCACTCCCGTCACTCAAACAGTGCTAGCCGCGTAGCACCAGGCCGCTAACTGTGAGGACGTAATGTTTTTCTTTGTCATTAATGATTGTAAAAATAGACATTTTTTGGATTTAGACTGTTGGTTGCATTCAACAATCGATTTGAATATGTCACTGAGATTTTAAAAACAAAATAATTATTCTATTGATCAAGAAAATAATTACTTTTAAAACTATTTCTAAGTTTAAAAAAAGTGTCTACACTGCAGTATGTGTACACCAAACTATGTTTTCATGCATGCAAACTTTTTTTTACAAGCGGTGACAATTTTAATTCAAACGTTAACATTGCACTGAGCCCATCATCATTGGAGCAGTGAAGTCCTGCACATAGAGGGGGCTGGTAGATTCTTGAGTGTGTGCCTGCAGAAAGAGACAATGAGTCTGGTGTTTGAACAGAGGCCATAGTTGGAGAACCGCTGCTAGTATTTGAATCCACACACTACGACCTCTGTTCAGCAGCCTCGGTCCAAACTGCTCACCTGTGAGAGAGTGATGGTGGAGCTTAAGACATTACACTAATTGGTCCATATTTACATAGCAAGAGTTCTTAGTTGTTGTAACAACTCCTCACTTACTAAAACAATCTTAATGTAGGTGTTTGGGGGACAAGATGCACTGTCTTTGTCCTGTGTAACAAATATGTACAATGAAATTAATACGACGCTTCAAAAACCAGAGTTGGTAAATTCAGTTTATTTTAGTGCAGAAGACAGAAGAACAATCATCTTCATTGGAGCAGCATTATTGGTATGCAGTCTCTTCAAGGCCAGTATGAACAGGAGGAAACAGTGACTCTTGTAACACACTGCATGAACTGTAAGTATGAATAACTGGTTGCCAGGTATGATGCTTAAACTGGAAAGACTGGTTTACCCTCCCACTGGGTGTGCATTACATTATAAAAGTAAAACAATCGTGACTGCATTATCTTCAGCTCATTTTCAGACTGACAGTTTTCAGCTTTGCATCAACTACAGCCTCATACAAACATGAGTGGCAGGAGTAAGCCTACGGTTTTCATTGAATACTGGTAAGCTTATAATTTGATGTTGTGTTACTAAATCTTGTAGTTAAGACTGATTGTAATATACTCATTAACTTTGGGAGGTAGATTCATTTCGTTCACTTACATGTTAGTACTTGATATGATAATACAGCTTGTATTTTTGATTTTAACCTAATGCTAATTTTCCAAAGAAGCTTAAGAACAAAGTGTATATTTGGGTGAACTTAACGTTACATAGACACGCTACATATTTTTATTCACGTTGGTTAGAAATAACCTCCAACTCCCTGCATTGAACTCTAGCGCCAGTTCTGCTGATTTTGACAACTTCTGAAATCCTTCATAAGTATGAGAGTTTCTATGTGACAATAAAAAGGTCTAATGAAGAGTTTTCCCTCTGGTTGTTTTGTGTAGTGGTTCAGGATGAGGTTATGGGGGGTGCGTCAATCGGCTTGTTAAAGCCCTCCAGAGGGACATTCCCGATGTGGAGGTGAAGGAACGCAAAGGGAGGGGAGGTAAGCTGCTTTTTCTTTTCCACCCAAACAGTTCATAAACCTCTTTAGTTCCAACACTGTTTGGCTCTTTCCATAGCTCAGTTATTTCTTGTGTCAAATCTGCCAAAATTTTAATTGTTTATATGTAAAAATCCTTAAAAACGTATTGTGAAAGTTTTTGTTTTCTACTGTCATTGTGGTGTCACTTTTAGGAGTTTTCAGTCCTAACTTTGCCTTTAGCAGTGGCATACTGGTTCCAGTCTCTCAGATAACCTGTTTTGCTGGTTGAAGTGCCAGTGCAGATAAAGTATAGATGATTATCATTATGTTGAAGTGACATGGATGTATTTTTATTTTTGCTGTCTCATTTTTCACCCTCACAGGTAGCTTTGAGGTAACATTCAATGATGAGGTCATCCACTCAAAGCTGGGCGGGGGAGGTTTTCCTGATGCTGAAAAGGTCAGTGTGTTAGAGAGCTATTCATCCACTTTGTTAGACGTGACATCTTAAAATAACTAAAACTTAATTTTAAGGGACGTCTGGTCATTTGCTAATTTCATGAGCAAATTACTCATTTGGTACAAAAACTGGAAGCAGTCAGCCAATATGTGCAGAGACCCTGCCCTCTGCCTTTTTATAAAAAGGTAGTGACCAGTTGCCTGTAAGCAGTACGCATTCAAGAGGAAACTACAGAAGCTGCAGGCACAGCGCTGAAAAAAATGCAAATATAGCAAATGAGAGTGCATCTGGTTGGCTCTAACTTTTGTGCTTGATATTGCTTACAAACAATCACTGAAAATTCTTGGATAGTATACTTTTAATTTAGTTTTCTGTTTCAGTGTCACATCATTATTTCGAATGGTGTCCTGTCATTCAGGTAGAAAAATACAGAGGAAATACCGGATTATGTCTCTTTAGCAATTTTATAGTGCTCTCTGGGACACACACAATGAATTATCTTGAATTATCTTGCTGAAATAAACTTAAAGTATTCCTATAAATGTTTGTTTTCCACAAGACTTATTTTCTGCGAATATCGCAAAAAATTAAAATAAAAAATTAGCAGACAAGAAAATTTAATTGTTCTGACCTGAAAAATGTTTTGTGTTTCATGTGACCAGGTGGTGGAGAGGGTGACGAAGAGAATCAGCCAGGGAGGACACAGCTCCAAGCGTTAGAGGATGAAGGTTTAAACAACAGCTGTATTCACACTGCAAGAACATGGTTAGATTTTTATGGTTCAGAACATCTGAGAACAAAAGTGAATTCAAACATTAAAATACGACATTAAAAATCCAAATTGTAATTGTGAACCAACATCCAAACCTTAAAGTGTCTCCGTCAGCCATGAGAAGATCAGACCATAAATCTTCACTGTGAATACAAAGACGAGAGGATGATGAGAGCAACTCTGAGGAACCAGCCACTGATCTGCACTTCTGTTTATGAATGTACACACTAAAAGTCTCAGTGTGTACACGATGCCTAGAAGCTTTTCATCTGACTGGAGCCTGAGAAACTGCTCTCATCATGTCCGTCTGCCATTTACTCACAAACAAATATCTCTACAGCTGCATTTACTCAGGAATTTAAAAAAATAAGAAAAAGTAACAGTTTTCTAAATTCCATATCTCTCTGTTTAGATAACTCCAAACGTTTTGGCTAGATGAGAGGATAGAAAGGACTTTCATGTTTGTATGATGAATATGAAGCTACCACCAGCAGATGGTTAGCTTAGCGTGACGACTGGAGACAGGGAGAAACTGTTATCCTGGCTCTGTCCTGTCAACTTAATCAGCTAACCAGGACCTCTAAAGCTCACTAGGCTAATTAACATGTATCTGGGTTGTTTAAACCATATAGAAATAACAGAGTGTGAAAACAGAGCCAGGCTAGCTGCCTCCCTCTATTTCCAGTCTTTGTAATGGGCTAAGCTAACCAGCTGCTGTCTTTTCCCCCTAACAGAGGTCAGAGTGGTATCAATCGTCTCAACCAACCCTCTGCAAGAAAGCAAAAATAAGCACTTTCCAAAAATTTTGAATTACTCTATAAATTTTGGGTAGTCATACACAGTGTCTGCCACAATTTCCTACTTGATTTGAAAAAAAAAATGGAGTTTTTTCCAATGTTTTCGAAACAGTTGACACCAGCCTTAACCTGTGTATTCTTTGTGTGGGTGACCAGCCCATTCAACTACCAATACCTGTATTTCTAATCTGCATTTATACTCTAAAATGCTTCATCTTCTAACATATGAGATCTATTTTATATTCATACCTGACATATGCCCCTTTTTCAAATGTACATTAGGGATGTACGATATTTGATTTTTGCCAATATCCAATATGTTGATATTTTATGACTCATTATGGCCAAAGAAAATAACGCACTCTAGATTATGCTCCCACAAATATTTTTTTTTATCACCAAGCGGTGTGTATTATCTTTTGTCAGACACCTAGCCTTTTTGTCGTTTGAATGCGCTTTTGTAAAATTTTTGCCATATCAATATATGCATTTACATTTTGCGGGCACAAAGATGCAAACATAGAATATAATGCTTTTCACAATATACACATTTACTGGGCAAAACAATAAAACAGCTTAAACCTAGCTTACATGTAAAACAGGCCATCTTTTATTTTTATGTAACAAACAAAACTGTTACCTCCTCCCACTTTAACAGGCTTGGATGATGCTCTCACTATAGAACAGTCTGACAATAGCCAAAACTAGGGCTAATATGACCTATTCTTAACTAATTAAAGTTGCATAATTTAATGCCATGAAAAATCATTTTGTAAGCCAGTCATATCGGCAGAAAAGGTCATTTCAGGCCAATGCCGATATTTCATTTTAAAGCCGTTATCTGCTGATACCAGTGACCTATCAATATTATCGTGCATCCCTAATACACATGCATCATTACCTGGATAATGTTTTGTAATAAGGGGCTGAACACTACCATCTGTGTTACTGTTGTAGCATTTCAGAGTGAGATACACATTAAATCAATGACAAATGCTCCATATGCACACACATTTTAACAACTAACACCATTGCTCTACCGTTGTATCCAGTGGTGTAGAGGTAGCTGATGAGGTGGGCGTACTTCAAGGTAGATTACTGAGGAGAAAGTGGGTATACTCTCTTAGATATTTAAGTGGCTTTTTGGAATGCTAGGTGGGTATACTATGAACGATCAAAAAAAAAGATGGATACCCTGTACACCTGCGTATATCCTCCACTACACCACTGGTTGTATCATTTCTAATCAGTTCCATCATAACACATCAAATGCAATAAAACATCACTGGACAAACAACGATGACTTTGATACTACTTATTTAACAGTGCTGAGTTATTCTGGAAAAGAAGTCTACACCAGTGCTTCTTCAGATTCTGTATGTGTGGTGCTCAGTGCTGGCTGTGTGTCAGATCGACTGATCCGAACGTCCTTAAGAGATGAGCCAGACCCCCTAAACTGTTGCAGCTTACTCGTTCCTCTGTTTCCAGCAAACTCAAATCATATCTGAGAAATCACTTTGGGATGAAAATACAAAGCTGCCTATTTTAGCTAATTCATATAATGCCAGTTTGGTCAATGTACTTGAAACAATTAATATTTTATGTTCTCATGATAGCTTTTTTGCAAAGTAATAGGCGTCATTTAAAGTAGTTGAATAAAGAGTATTTGCTTCATCAGTGTATTGGAGTAAGAGTAAGTAACATAAAATGTCATGTCAAAATTGTACTGTTTCAAATGTGTATTCAGCCACCTTTCATCTGTGGAGAATTGATTATGTCTTTAGACTATTTAAAGTCACACAACACTCAAAACATTATTATAGCAGCAATATAGAGGGATGGTTGAGCTACAAACACTGAGCTGGCATTTCACTTTCACCTTAACCTTAGAGATAGATTAACATTTTTCAGTTGTATCTTTATACAGACTATTTGGGTCCATATGTACACTGCAAAAGTTGCCCAGTATGAACAGGAAGAACTTTTTTTTTTTTTTTAACATACTGCATGAGAAGAAGAAACTGAACATATACTGAAAACTTTCAAACTGTACATATCCTAATAGTAGATAGGCGACGCACACACGATACACTGATTTACCCTCCCACTGGGTGTGGTTTACTTTATAATAATGCAACAATCGTGACTCAGCATTATATGCAACTCATCGTCGAGCTGAAAGTCTGCAACTCTGCATCGAGTCCAGCCTCATACAAACATGAGTAACGCGGATAAGCCCTCTGTCTTTGTTGAACATAGGTGAGTTTATAACTTTGAATCTATATTTACATATAGTTATTCTGCTTAATCGTATAGTTAGGAGCAAACCCTAATACACTCAGTAACGTCGGGAGGTAGATTATTGCTTAATTTCAAATCAGGGTGTGGTTTTACTGCAACAGGCAAAAAACACATCTGTACTTTGCAACTTGGTGCGACAGTTCACATTATATTTGCCTTTTTAATGGTCTTCTGAGCGGGATTGTCGGTTACTGTTTGTGCACACGCATGCCAGCGAGTAAAAATAAAAACCAACCCCAGCTCTACTTTCATTTGGCATTTCGCCTCGCTATATTTGTATTTTGTGTCTCTTTGAAAGTCCCAAGTACAGGAAGTACAGGAAACGAACAAAAAATATGCAGAGGACAGTCTCACCGCGACAAACTTTTAGCAGGTTATAAATTATGAGAATATTTCGCCTACATCGTTTATGAGGGAAAATACTGCTTTATCTAACGTTTATGGACTATTTTTAAGAAGCTCATGGGGAAAAAAAGCGGAAATATATTTGGCTCGACTCAACGTAACGAAGATATGTTACATATTTTAACTGATGTTGGTTATAATGCGGAAATAGCCTACTTATGTCTGCATTGAACTGGAGTTTTGAATTCAGGATATTTTGATACGTGTGGAAGTCCTTTATTGAGAAAGTTTCTATGTGCCCATAGTGAGGTTTATTGTGTTTCGCTCTGGATTGCTTTCTGTTACAGTGGATGATGATCCTCCTCATGGCGCTTCCGTGAACTGGAGCAAATCCTCAAGGATGTGCAGGTGGTGGGGACTAAAGGGAGGCCAGGTAAGCAGCTTTTTCTTTCTCTCATTCTCACTGTTCACGATTAGAGAGTTTATTTCTGCCAATAAGTAAAAAATGTTGACTTTTCAATGACACACTGGGGAAAAAAGTTAACACTGCTTGTTTGTTTGTCTCCATTGTTCAGTTATTTCTTGTGCCAAATAATAATAATAATAAACAAGCAGTGTTAACTTTTTTCCCCAGTGTGTCATTGAAAAGTCAACATTTTTTA
>NC_056463.1:28011665-28119165 GCF_008729295.1 Plectropomus leopardus
AACGTCAGTTGTAGATTCTATCAAGTATTCATAACTGGCCAATATACTGACAGGTGGCTTGATGATCTTGTCACTACTCTTGAGCTAAAGAGGATAAGATATATTAGAAATGAGCAGGCATAATTAATTGATGCCTGCTGGCAACCTTTTATTCAATATCTGTGGAAAACAACAGTGTAATGCCATTTGATGATTTTTGCGATCAGCTGAATGAAGGATCCTTTGATTTAGTATTGGGTGTCCTGAAGAAAAGTACTATCTACTAATTATGAAAATACACTAATTATATTCATGTTGCATTTGAATATTTATCAGTACTTTCTATGTTTGTGTATATTTTATAAGTATTGCGAACAACAAATTGACCCCTCACACTAAAATTCCCTTAAACATTCCTAGCGCCAAACAGCAGACACTGTGATCGATCAGCTGGTGAATGTGGTCTTGTATCTTGCAGCTAATGGCTATTATTTTTTTCTGCAGCTGATAAAAGATCAAAATAGAGCTAAAAATCATAAACACCTGGTGGTCAGAAATACAACTTCAGTGAATGCTAATTTCTCTGTCTGCTGGATGTGTATATATTATTAAGTATGGGCTAGTTTTGCTTATACATTATATCTCTAGTAAAATAAGCCCTGTCAATAGACTCACACAAATAATATACCATTTTAAAAATTACTAAATAAATCTTACACTTGCCAATTTGACTGGAGATATTCAAATATATCAGATTTTACTGTTCAAAAACAGAAATTGCCGGACAGGAGGTCAGACAAAATGAAATTTTACGTGAAGGTGCATGCCAGCCTTCTACCTATGATGTTTTTTTTGGCAGAATAATCATGACAATATACTTCTGCTTTTGCTCCTGAAAGGGGACCAACACAACTGTGAGACGTCACATGTCAAGAACTTGTCAACATAGTATTTGACCGAATGACCGATGCTGTCATTTTTGTGGTCAGGACAGTCTACATCCAGTGCGTTCATCCGTTTAAGCTGATTTAAAACCCCAAGGGTCCTACACTATGTTCACTGTCAGACTCTTTTCTGTGTTTTTTGCAAACTGAACCACAGTATTTCCCCCTTCCTATGTTGATTTTTGTCCATAGGCCATTGGTGGTGTCCCTCTCTCTGTTTGTTTGGCAGCACTTGAATGTGTTGTGTGTAATGAACACTATAGCCTCTAGGGGCTGCTAACAGGGCTTTAGAGTTTTTGTCTTGTTATGTTTCCCTTCAGTGTAAATAGCATCACGAGCTGAAACCATATCCATGCCTTCCTCCTGTGTTAACCACGAGTGGTGTAGTGGGGGGAGGGGGGAGAAAGTGCAGAGGCAACAGGAAACCAGAGCAATGATCTTAAAACCATTAATTCTTCTTTTCCGATTGGAATATCCGTCCTGAAACAGAGAAGCACTAAGCTTGGCCATCAGGGATTTGGAAGAAGCGTTTAGGAGGGTGAGGAGGTGGGAGGTGTTGAACGAGGGGAGGGGAGGAGAGAAGAGGGAAGAGAATTGTTCATTTCCCATGGAGCCGTGGTAGAGACTATCAGGTTCTGAGGAGTGTGCTCCAAGAGAAATTTTATCGCCTTCATGTTTTTGTCTTCTGAAAACAGGGCTTCTTATCTAACCTCACCTCCTTCTCTACATGTGGTAAAAAGAGATCCTTTATTTGCATTTTTATGAAGCATAGCAAATCCGTTCACACTGCAGCTGTGCTCTGCTTTGTTAATGCATCAACTTCCAAATCAAATTTTTTAAAACAACTTAGCCAATCTGCATCCCCCTTGTGTTGGTGTAACTCTCTTTTCTCCTTGTGTCTGCCTCTTTCTTTTTACATTGTAATTTGTTTTGTTCCCTATGTGTTCCTGCTGTTGGTGTGTGTGTGTGTGTGTGTGTGTGTGTGTGTGTGTGTATGAGGCACCACGTGAACATTGATGCCGTGGAGTCGGGGAAACGAGATGTGGGCGAGTGTCAGCCCGGATTACACCCAACCGGTCTCATCACTCTGGCACCCACACAGCACGAACTACTGACGTAATGTAAATAGTCATACGGCCTAAGGATGAAGGCTATAGTCGTCTTCATCATTATCATCATGATCAGAATCTTCCCACCTCGATGCAGCGGCCCCTTTAGGTCTCTTCAGCAGAATGTAATAACTCATGACACAAGAAAGTAGTTTTTGTTGACTGCAAGGAGGGACACTGAAATTTAATATCACATTCCTGTGATATTGCATTTTTGTGTGCCATGTCCTTTGCAAACATTCCATGTCTCATGTGAAACTACAAATTTACAATTCACGGTGCAATAATACCCAAACAGTCAATTTCATGGCAACTTTAATTTCACTGCTGAAATGTATGACGTAAATATCATAGAAAGAAAGAGGTATACATCTATCATGTTCAAGGTAACCATTTGTATTGCATGGGAATAAAGTGTATGATGCAATACTCAGACTGGGGTGCCATGTCTCTTAAATGGACCAAAAATGCCTGTGTTGTTGGCTCAAGTCCTCAGGTATGTTGTTCTGCCATCTATCATCATATGTCAAATGATCATCATATGTCATATATGCAGGCCACTTTTGCACATATGTTTTTCTTCTTATAAGAAGTCCTTTTTCACACTAATGCATGGTGCACTTCTGGGGCATGGGTGTTCCTAACATCATTGGGACGTTAGGAACACACGTTAGGATTTCTTTTGCTCAGTGGCGGCGAAGACATAGCCCCAGCGATACATGCCCCACCTCCATCCTCACTGACCCACTGACCCAGGTATCTTGTAAAACTAGAGAATGTAGCGCATCTGTTGACATCAATCTATTCTACCAACCATGTTGGCATAGCATGTTGAGAAGGGGGCTAAATAACACTCCAAAATTTTGGTTAGGGAAGAACTGGCATGTCAATTTTCAAAGGAGACCCTTAAACCCTCAACACAAGATATATGGATTTTTTTTTCTTACAGAATTAGTATCTAAATGTGATGGTACGTGATGACCATTCTGTGTCCCGTCTCGAAATTCAGAGGTTTTTGCAGGTTTGTGAACGTAGCACAGGTGACACTCCCCTTATTCCCTCAGCGGCAGTTTGAGTCGTTTGACTTGTGGGAATAATTGATCTGTTGATCCGGTCAGAGCTGATCAGATCAATGGATGAGAAAAGAAGCTGCTGCAGACTTTTTGACTGAGCACAATCAATGGTTAAGTTTCATTTTCACTACACCTGACATTCTGCTGCTCCTTCTATGCCCAGAGTATGTGCTGTGCTCCAAGATTGTGGTGCCTTGTGGTGGGTGGGAAACCCTGCTACGCACCTACAAGTCTGCCCTTATGTGGGAAGGCTTGTATCTGGTAGATATTTTGTTCCTTACAATCAATGCACTCCTTCCTGTATATTTGTCTTTTTAAGGAAAAGAACAAACAGCCTATACAATACATATAAGTCTTGATGTTGAGGATTAGAGTTTTTGCTGGGCAAGTCTTCCTTTTCCTGCAACTCCTCCATAAGGTGGGGTGAGGGAGAAGCTGAGCGCTCCTCAGCATCAGAGTAAAAGCTAACATTAGCATCTCTGACTGTGTATATCTTCTGGCAAAACATCCTGTTTCATGTGGGAACATCAAACCACAGCAGGGAAATTGTGATCTGAAACCTCTTGCATGGAATCTGGTGGTTAGAGGTCTGGCATCTAATGACATGCATACACACATACATATGTAAATGCATACGTGCAGGTGTGCCCATACATATGCATCCCTGGGTTATGTACATAGACCGGATGCCATTAGTAAAGGGTGATAATAGATTTTAGATTTAACATCCCACAGTGAAGAAACATAATTGGTTGACAGGTGGTGGTGGCATTTGGCATTTATTGCTATACAGGGATTAAGCAAAGTTGAGAAAAATGCATTAGTATTGACTGCCCTTCTAAGGAGTCAAAGCCACTTTAACTACAGTCGTCTTTGTTTAATTCCTGTCTGTCCCTTTCAGCAGTATTTGCTCTTTACTGTGACCTCTAATAAGTGATGTCATCAGCCATCACAGCTACTGGTGGGAGGGCACTCTTCTGGGACAGCCCTTTGTCGTCATGTGCAGTTCAAGAGGAACTAGGAATGTCCTCTCCCTGGGCCCTGATTACCCAGCCTCCTTTGCATTTGCAGAACTAGCCATGAGCAATGTAGCTTTTGTGTGTGTGTGTGTGTGTGTGTGTGTGTGTGTGTATGTATGTGTGTGTGTGTGTGTGTGTGTGTGTGTGTGTGTGTGTGTGAAACATCACATCCATTGCCACACTGCATGCTTACACAGGCGTGCACGCACATGCACGCACACACACACACACATACACACACACATACGAACGAACATTCTCATGCACATTTGCATATTTGTGCCTCTGTGCCCCTGCACACAGCACATGCACATTCTTCCTCACACATCCAAACAAAATTGGCAAATTGTGTGCTTCAGCAGACAGCTTTTGTGCTTAGAAACAAAACGAACCCCCTGCTGTCACCCTCACAAACAAACAACACACACTCACTGTGATTTGCTAAGAGATCAACAGAAGGGGGCCAGCGGGCAGACAAATTGCAGTTTTTGCAAAAATCTGTTGGAAGAGAGGGTGCTGAATGTTATCATTAGAGCTAAGAAATTGCAAATGACTGTGTTTGGACAGTTGTGGCTCGGTAGCATGTGATTTTCAGTGTGCAGCAGATCTGCTTGCAGATCTGCTTGCAGATATGTAACGATATGTGACCTCAGAGAAGGAGTGCAGTCCATTCATGCAATCTATCATTTCTCTAGATGACATCCGACTGCACTCACACCCAGAGGGGACAAACACAATAAACAACAGAAGTGTATTGTGCATTTACAAAGGTGTCAACAAGTCTTGGCTGGAAAATACTTCCTGGTCTATTTTACTTTTATAAGTGAGTTATTTTTTTCCGAGTATCCAAGCATACCAGAAGTTCAAGGCAGACATGTAAAGGCTTTGCCTCTGGAGTTGTTGTGACAAGGAGAATAATTGCGTCATGACCAGTGTGACGCGCAGTTCAGTCAAGGAATGAGTGTATTAAAATTCACAAGGTTCGATGGTCAGCACTGGTCTCACAGACAAGATGCTCATCGATGCTGAAGAGGCATCAACAAACATGACAGTCAGTGGGCAAAGCTGAGCCACTCAGCAAGAGCTCTGTATTTTATCGCTCTGTGCCACAAAGGAAGACTCTGACTGAAACGTTTGAATTCTTGGATTGTCTGTTTAGGGTCCAAAAGTAGATGAATGATGCTGTCTGCATCTGTCAACAACTGCCAATCAAAATTGTCCTCCATCAAAATAAAGTATATATAGCTTTGAAATGAGCTAAGGCTACAGGTTAAACAAATATTTTTTTTGTTAAATGGTGGTACAGCTAGTGTCTTTCCACCTGCCCTTTTCTCAATTTTCTGTCTAGTCTCCTCAGGTGGAGCTGTTTTTTTGAAATGAGAAGAACAACTGTTCACCTTTATGATTTCTAAGCATCATTGAATTGTCACTTATAAATAATCATCTCTTTCATTTGAACTTGAATTTTGATTAGTCATAGTCAAAGCAGTCAGAACTGACTGATTTCTCAACAATTCTTTGTAATGTCAAAAAATTACAGCTCTACAAATAAAATGTCCTCTGTCTTATCTCAATATATCATTTTTTTCTCAGTCTATGAATGGCAAACTATTTTTTTTATGAGATACTAACTGAAATCATTAACAAGGAGTACTGTAAAAGATTACAATTTAATATTTAATATTTAATTTAATACCCCTCTTGTTTATGTTGTCTTAGCTGATGGCCAACATCAGCTGCTTGTAGACCATTCAGGAAACAGAAGGGGCCGGATGCATAAATGATGTGTACGCCACACATTAACTGGTATTTATAAAGGAAGATTGAGCAGGGAGACTGTGTGCACCTCACACGTTCCTCAATCTAGGCGTTCACACAGCTTTAGCTGAGATAGCTGCAGGTGATATGATAAGGATGAGATTTGATATATATTGAGAGATGGATAACATTGTTTTTAGATTGTTTGACAATTGTATTATTGTTTTGCAGACTGTATGGCGTTCTGTAAAATGTCAATTAAAGGCCCATTCATAGACTTATGTTTAAATAATATATGATTTGTGAATTTCATCATTATTTTAATTTATATTCATCTCCCTGTTGTGATACTTTAATTTATTGTTGTGAAGCACTTACTAAAGGCAGTTTAAACATGAGCACTATATGAATGAATCATCAATCATCCTTCTGATGTTTCATAATAATGATGAGTAAGATTTTACAGCGATGATGGTTTGCAGAGATGTGATATCCACAGCTCTACATAATGACAGCTGCCGTGGCATCACTGGAGAACCTCGCTGATGCTGCACAGTCACTGAAATTGCACGTTCTTTACCTCAAGTCTCATCGACAGGTCTAATGAATGGTGGAGGGGCACAAGTGTTGATATGCAAATGAATATTTAAGGGCGTTTTTACATCATTTATGGATAAATTAATTTATGGATATAGAAATGAGGCTTGTACACATGTACCCAGCGCCGCAATGACAGAGATTAAAACTGATTAAAAGAAATCACATTTCTGCCTTTATGCTTACAGTAGCAGTCTTGAATCTACACAGTCTTATGTATGGCCAGTGACTTTATCGATAAATTTGAGGGTGAAGCCAGCAGCTTCACCAGGAAAAGTAATGAAAAAACTGAGGTAGAGGATGAAACTGAGGTGGTTAATGAAAGTATAAAAAAATAATGGGATGTAACTGACTACTTTTTGGTTTTACAAAAGAATGCCTTTTTTAGTAGGTAACATGTAGATTAATGAATAATTTATTATGTGTTAAGTACCTTGCCCAACACTGATTACTGCAGAATTTTTGAGATAGAAAAAGAGATCTGCATTGTCGGGGGCATACCTCAACCCCAAATAACAGCATCCACTCATAAAACTTGTAACATGAAGAAAACAAAAACAATATGAACTTCATATTTCCCATTGGAGAAGGAGCTGTGTTTTAATGATCCCACCCAGTCTGTTCTTCACTTCATTATCTCTGCTTCTGGCTAATGAGCCTCTTCAATAAATGCAACATCAATTGTCTTCCTTTTCATTGGGTTTTGCTAGCTGTGTTTTATGTGGGAAACTTAATACTGTTCTTCATCATAATTAAATTCAAAAAAAGTTTTACAAATCACCAAACACAGTGTAACTGGTGGAGTCAACCATATTTGTCTCTATTTAGAAGAAAGGAATGAATGATTCAAAATACAGCTATTCTACATCAAAGAGGATTGATACAAAGGAAAGATTGACCAGACCCATCAGTGAAACAGCTCAGTTTCTCTCATTATAAGCATAACATTTAAGAAATGTTTGGCTTAATTAGCAGACCACTATCATTTGAAGTGGAAGTATCATTCCTCTTTCCATCTTAGGGAAATGCAGCATAACAGAAAATACAGATGGGATCCTATATCCATATTGCACCGTTCCTCCCTGACTGCAGTCTACCACTGTCACCTCTTGGCTAACTCTCTTGTTATTTTGGGAAAGAAAGATGCCTTACACCCCTGCCACTTTGCACTGTTCTTATCTCAATTACTTTGTTACACAATATTCATTGTAGTTTTCTTGCTGCCGATGGCATCATCTCCCAGCATCTAAAAAAAGGAGTGCATTGCAAATGTCTGTTAGTTTCATATTGCAAGCCATCAAGGCTTTTCCACTTAAACTAGACCCCAGAGTTTTGGCTGAAGTGCCTCTACCCTGGAAATTTAAAAAAATGCCTCTAGAATGTTAAATTAGTAACAACATGGGCAGGACTGAGGGAGAGACACACCCGTTCACTCCTTTGTGCTGCACAAAGGAGAGAGGGGGCTGATGAAAGTTGCCACTATATGTCACCTGCCACCATATCAGCCAATAGGAAAATTCAGTTGAAATAGTTGGGTTTCAACCAGTCGAGAGCAGTTGCTGTGCACATTACCCTAACCCTCTAACCGCCTAACCCCCTAACCCAACCCATAACACAATATGTAGAATTCAAATACTTTGTACTAAGATGTCAAGATCTGGACCTGAATCAATCAGTAACAAAACTAAATAACCGTCTACATTGGATTTAAGCTAAAAAAATGTTTGGGGCTTTAGTTACTCTTTAGCTGCTTTACTACTGCCTATTCAAGGTGGGAATATCGTGCCGCTCTACCACCTCACCGCTCTGTATATAACCTACCATCGTGGAATGGGAGAACATAGTTTTCCTGCCTTTAAGCCACCACAGGACATTGCAACAGTGCCAAAACAATGTCTGTATAGACACGACAGCCAGGATGATGGGACCATGAGTAGGGCGACTGTGACGTTTTAACAGTGTGTTATATGTTTCACCCATTGAGGAAGATTTAAAAAGTAGCCGTTAGAAGAGCAGCGGCCATTAATGTCCACATATTGGGAAAACAATGAGATTCTTGAGCTCCTGACCCTCTGAGCATAGGATGAGACTAATCACTAAATAACAGAAGGAAAATGATTGCTATTGTTCAGAAAGCTCTGCCGACGCATACATCACACTAGAGGTAGATGCTGTTGTGTTGAACATCACACCCGTCATGCCTGTTTTGGTCCTGCAATGCCGAAACCAATTTAAAATGTTTTTTTTCTGTGTAAACATGCAAAAGGGGCTTGAAGAAGGGACCTATATCAAGATCTCTGCGTAAAAAGAGCTTCTAAGAGTATTCAGAGTACTTTTCTTTATAATAAACAGCTTTCCATTCTTGTGAAGGGCTCATTGCATGGGTGAAGTGTACTGTTAAAAAAAATTAAGAAATATATGAAATGCAAGTTTTCTTCAGAAACAACCCAAGGCACACTTTTGGGTGTGTGCCTTTATTTTACATGGCAGTATAGAAAATGAGACCAACACATTGAATCTATATTGCCATGTATAGTAAAGGCTTTTTAATTTTTGCACAGACCCCACAGTGTGCCTTAGATTGTTTTAAAGAGACTTGCATTTTAAATTTTTTGATTGGGAGTGTACTTCACCTATGCAATGAACCCTTTACTGGATAAAATAAACATGGTGCAAATGAAGTGTCCAAAGAGCACCTGTGTGTGACCACTACAAAGACCCAGTACCGCCGCTACTCCTTTTTCTTCAGCTTTCCATTAAACTTTGCTTGCTTGAGTATAGAGAAGAGATATGTTGTAAAACTGCAGGAATGTTCAGCTTTCCTAATTTAAATGTCCTAAAAGTGCCCAATCACTAAATCACTGCAAGATAGCAGCCAGGGCTCTTGCAAGGTCACTGATTATGTGTACCTTTATTTATTCTGTGTCCCCATTTAATGAACACAAGCAGATGGAAGAACAGATTCTTTGATGGTCGCATGTCTCAGATTCAGCTGGGGTTTCTTGACACTCGGTACAGCGGGATGCTTATTGATATTGCCTACTTTGAATACTGATGTAGTTCATCAAAAAAGGTCAGACACTCTTTAACACAGTCACTCTTACCCCTCTCAAAATCCACTACAGGCCTGTCAGCTTTAATCAACAAGCGTTCTGTTGAAGAGGATCCTTGAGTTTATGTATGTGCCTGTATGTGTGTTAATCAGATTGTCAAGATTACTTTGTAAATCAAGAGGTCTTAAGGTTATGTAAAGCAGAGACAAAGGGGTTGCTGGTGGATTAACGATATTGAAAAGTGAGGGGTGCCAGAACCTGAAACAGCAGATAAATGTACTAAATGGGGTAATCTGCATAAATGCTAAAGCATGGCTTATGCCTTTATATTTGATACCCACTGACCTTGCAAATATACAGTTATGGGGCTTGAAAGAGAGGATTTTAATGTATTTTTCAAGACGACATTGTAATGGAGCCTCTGTGGGCTTAAGGAGCTGCAACCTTGATTAAACTGAAAATGTGTACAGTAGGAGCAGTATACAAAAAGTAAAGTTATTACTATGCTAATGAGGCATAAAATCAATACCGTATCATTTCTGCAAAATGAAATTGCTTGGGTGTTATTTGGCAATGTTCACAAATCCCATTTCGTAAATAGTCTTAAGCTGTGTCCTGAGAACTGACTGTAGAAACTTCTACGCATTCTTAAACATTTTAGATTTATGGATTCCTTGATAAAAATCATCATAGTTTTTGATTATTGTTCATAAATCTTTTATTATGAAGTCTTTAATTTCCTTTTAATCAAGTAAAACAAACCAAATGAGTGATAATTTTAATGTGTTATTTATATACATGCAATTTCCTTAAAGCATTGAAAGGCAGTGTTATTTTGGTGTCATTGGGCAAAAATCCCATAATAATCTTTTAGCCTATTATAATATATATTCTGCACCTCCTCTGTGCTCTTTTTTCAAGCTTTAAAAAATCTGGTCCATGATGGGAGACTTTGGCCAATTATAGGTAATTTCAGGGAAAGGGTGCTCTTATTGGCTGTTCTACAACTGCAGATATGTGTGCACATCCCTTCAGATGAGTGTCTGTAAGAGGCGAAGAGCCATAAAAAGGGCGAGAGAACCGCAATGCCAGCGGCTTATAAAAACAACGTAACAATTTATACTCAGTGTTCACAATATAGTCATTTTATATATCTCATGTGGAACAAGCAGCAATGCCTCGAGTACATTCGATATATCGCCCATCCCTAGCCTAGTGGTGTCAGAACAGAAAACAGGAACAGAAAAAAAAAAGAAAAAGGAGTATTTTAGCTGGTTTCTACAACTGCTGACTAAAGGTCCATCTTTGGAGCTGCTGCCTGCTCTCCTTCCAGCGGAGTAGTGTATAGCGGTGGGAAGTGAGGCGGAGGGACCACAGGCTGTGCTAACTAGCTAATTCTTGCCTCTTTTGTGGTCTGATGAACAGAGAGAGAGCTTCACAATGAAATCATATTAAATCAATCAATGTATGGGATAACACTGGGTCACTGTATGTAGCGTGTGCTTATGCCCTTGATGGGAGGGGCTTAGGACAGATTGGTTGCAGGAAGGAGTAATTTCAAATTCTACAGAAAACTGCCTACCCAAGCTTTAACAACCACATATACTGTATTTTTTCCTTAGGGCTAATAACTAGGAATATTTGGGAGATTAAATTGAAAAAATACGAAGTTAACAGCTTAGTGAGGTTACTCTATAAAGAGACTGGTATGTGTTTCTGAATGTCATTGACTTACATGATTCCCTCATGTCAGGCCAATTAAAATGAAAAGATGAAGAAAGACTTTCAGCCTGAAACAGCCTGCGGGTAAAATCAATCAAAATATAAGCAACAGACAGTTTTGGCTGGATTATCTATTTATGGTGCCAGTTAATATTTTAGCTTTTTGGGTATTCTTTCCCCTGGACTAGCTGAATGTGGCTGAGTAGGTCTCTGTCGCACTTGAACACAACTTAAAGACTGTAAAAGATTGAAAATACGCACATTGATGTACATATGTGAATCTGCTCTGAAACTGTGATCTGCTGGTGCTAGTGAAAGAGTTGATCAAATATCTGAACACCAAGGTATTAAAGGACTGGGCATTAAGGAACCTGAGTGGCTGCAGATTGAAGGTTGGAATAGAGACCACAGTGCACGGTGCGTTCATCATATTCAATGATTCCATTAAGCATATTAGACAATGTGCAGAAAACATTTGTCATCTGGATCTAACGGCTAGTCTTTAAGGCGGTGGCCACTGTAATGGTTTCAACCATTTTCAAATTGATTGTACTGGTTTTTGAGAGTAAATGAGAGCATATTCATTTTAGGATCAATTGAGGCCATTGTGATGATTGAGTAGGCCAGTAAACTCCTTTGTCTAAATGGTTAAAGCAGTGTGTGGGTAGTGTGAAACGATCAATTGACGTGGGGTGTTCACTGTTTTCATTACAGTGGTGGTGATTGTGGAACGGGGTCTATGGCTGTTCAAGTGTAGTGTCAACCTGAAAACAAGGAGTTAACATTGACTTTTAAAATTTTAAGAGCAAAACAAATTTGGACTGAAGAAGAAATGCATTTAATAAAAAAATGTGTATTTTGAATATTGTAGCACATTGTTTTTTCTTCCAAAATGTACTTTACGTACTGAACTTACTATAACGTAAAAGATTATGACCCACCTCTGGTGATGATAATTGAGTATGCGTTGGTGAACAATGTTGCAGGAAGTAGGGGTGCTGGGTGTGCTGCAGCACCCAAAAATGTATTTACCCAAAAATAAATACATTATATTAAAGCCAGTAAGTCATTAAATACAGAAACAATTTGTGTCGTGCTATTCACATGACATGACAATCACAGGATGTGAACTTGCCAGACACACTTAAATATGTCATTACCAGGTTAAAGTCTCTTTAGCTAATCTTTCTTAAGGGACACAGTAGCTTCATATGTCCTACACATTCAGGGTAACGACTAAATATGCCACATGTTCTGAAATGGTCGAACAATATACAACAGTATAACCCATAAGTTAAAAGGGCCTAACATGGTAAGTGATGGCTACTTAATAATAACAAATTATACTAACATCTTTACTTATATAGCACCTTTAAATACACAGATTATAAAGTGCTTTGACGGCAAAGCAAAGGAAAGCAGAGGCAATAAGCCCCAGAGGCAGGTTGTTCCAAAACAGAGGGGCCGTGATGGCAAGGGCACGGTATCCTTTATTTTTAAGCCTTGACTTTGGAACAGCCAGAGGGGCCCCACCTGAGGATCAAAGTCTGCGAACTGGCTCATAAGGGACCAACATTTTTGTTATGTAGCTAGGGGCCAGACCCAGAAAAGCTTTAAAGTGATCAGTAAAATCTTAAAATCAATTCTAAAACGAACAGGGAGCCAGTAAAGAGAGGCCAGGATTTGGGTGATGTGATATCGTTTGTTAAAACCAATGAGAAGCCTCGCTACTCCTTTCTGAACTTGCTGGAGGCGGGAAAGTGATTTTTGATTGATGCCGGAGAGAAGGGAGTTACAGTAGTTGAGTCTGCAGAAGATGATTGTGTGAATGATTTTTTCCAGGTCAGACTGTGACAGTATAGGTTTAGTTCATGAGATGGTTCCTAATTGAAAGAAGCAGGATTGGACAGCTTTACTGACATGTGGGTGAAAGGTTAAACCCAAATCAAATATGACTCTTGTGCAACTCAAGTATTTACAGATATGGGCCAAAAGAAGTGAATTTGCAATGTTCAGTTTATACAAAAGCAAATCCAAATTTAGGCTGAATTTTATCTGGTCATTGCCAATGTAAAAGCAACATCTAATATCTAAATGGAAAAAGTATGCGGCTGCTGTGACACATTTTTTATTGTTGCCAAAGACTCTGCATTGTCAAGTCACACTGGTGTATTTTATTAATATTTTTTTTTTTTAAGTGTTTATATGGACAGTCATAATGTCATTCCTGCCAATTAAGTCGACCCATCTCCCCATTTTTTGTTTTTCTGCAGCCCCTCATCAGAATACCTTCCCACACCTTTGTTGGTAAGTAATTACTTTCAAAGTTATTTGTTGTGAAAATTGCAGGGGAAATTTGTTTCTGTTTCAGATAATGATTACAAATTTCTTTGGGTGAAAAACAAGTTTGGTTGTGGCCTCATGCATCACTGGCTTTAATTAAAATGCAAAGAAGTTCTCAAATGATTAATCATAATTTAGAGTGGTTGCTCCTTCACAAAGTCTCTATCAGGAATTGGTTTGGAGCGAGAGCCTCAGCAGGGACCTTTATTGTGATCCTCCAACCTCAGTGCCGTACACTGTTCTATTTTGTTTGTTCTATTTCTGCAACAATACACAAGAGCTTTAAGACAAGGCTTACAATTAGTATACCTTAACAAGGGGGGATGGTTACACATTCAATGAACAAGCTAATTACTTTTTACCCTGCCTTAGATCTCTTGGTGTACGTTCTCTAGAAAATGAAAAAGCTGCTCCATGGCAGATTGATAATAACAGACCACATTTTAACTTGTTTGAATGACTTGCCTTTAGCTAAGATTGAGTTGTAAAGGTGAGGGTAGAATTAAATATCAGCTATTGTTAAGCTAAATGCTTGAATAATTAGAACAAAAAAAATCTTAAGAATTACGATGACTACTGAGAATAATAATCTGGAAATACTATTTCATCATAGTAATGAAGGGTCAGCAGAGCTGTACCTCCGGAGCTGGTAGGATTTCACTGAGCCTCAGCTGAAAACAAACAGGAAGCTTAATATCCTGCTCATCTGTGATTATAGTACTAGAATATTGGTTGTGTGCGTGTGCGTGCCTCTGTGCGTGTTTGTGTTTATGAAACCTATGGATGAAGTCCAGAGAAAGGCCATCTGTTACGCTCTCACCTCGCCTCTTTCTCCTTTCCAAACCCCTGTTGTTTGCCCTCACATGGCCTCCTACTCCTCCTATTTCTCAATAACCTAACTACTGCCCGCCTGTAAGAACTAATGGAAATGACAAGCTTTCCATATTGAAGTAACTAATGGGGGCTGAGGAGCACCAAATGTTGTCATATTTCCAATGTGTAAACATAGACTTTGGGTAAAAAAGATTAATCTTGAAAATTTTTACTATATAGTATATGGTAAACAGCAGATCCAGTTGCCTTTGATTTCGCATTAAAAACTTTTGGGCATTCAGAGTAGGGAAAACCTGAATAATAGTAACTACAAGACAAAATAATGAGTATACCATATGGAAAAGCCAAGAAAATTACTTTAACCAAGTTTATTAAAGTCAGTGTATGAATCACATAGATATAATTAAATTGAGTACAATCTGAACTTCTGTGAAATTGAGTTGCATCAAGTCAATAAATATTTTTAAAATTTTTATCATTTTTAACTTTTCTTTTTGGCTGTATGTTTGTGTGTATCATATCCAATACATAGTAAATAATTGTTAAGTGTTAATACAGCTCATATCAAGTTGCAATGTGACCTGCAATGTGTTTAAATAAGTATCTAAAATAGTAAACCTCAATAAAATTTCTTTTTAGCCAGTTAGAAATTGCTCAAAAAGCTTCACAGCTCCTACACAGTACTTGTTGGCACACATACTGGAACGCTGCATGAAAACACATACTGGAGTACACAGTAAAAAGGGACTGGCACAAGCGGTGTCAGGGCTAACCGCCATGTTTGATACTCTAAGCCAGACTAATATAATAGAATAAATAATATTTCGAATACTTCCCTTTTTGTATTTGAAATGAGTCACTTTTAGTGACTTACCCACGGATCAAAAGCTTTGTAATGTCTTTTAGCTCATTATTTAGGTTTTTTCAGTATCTTAACTGTTTGGTTCACTCATCATCTTCATTATTGACCTCAGCTGACAGCTGTTTTCAGAGAAAAAGCTCAGAAAATCCATTGCACACCTCCTGCCCAGCACAAAACAACAGACAAAGACAGCAACTAATGTGGCTGTTGAACAAAGCGAAGCATTAAGCAGCTAAAGAGCCAGTCATGTCCCTTAAATGCAGGTGGAGACCAAACACAGAGTTAAAAGGAGTTTGCAGTTTGGGCTGACATTTGACAGGTGGCTAGAAGCACAACTCAAAATGAATGCTAATGTTGCTTTATCTGTTAACACAATGCTTTGCTAACAAGTTAGTTACGTATTTACACTTAAAACTATACTGTATGTCAGTTTTTGCAACTCGTTTTCACTGCCCTGGAGTAACTTAAAGTCATTCTAATACAGGTTCAATGTAAGCTTGACATCCAAAAATAAATAAAAAATAATAAAATCATATAATCAAAATCAAATAATAAATCAACTAAATAATAATAATAATAATAATAATAATAATAATAATAAGAAGAAGAAGAAGAAGAAGAAGAAGAAGAAGAAGAAGAAGAAGAAGAAGAAGAAGAAGAAGAAGAAAGAAAAGAAGAAGAAGAAGAAGAAGAAGAAGAAGAAGAAGAAAAGAAGGAAGGAGAAGAAAAATGAAAACCCTCAACCTTTCAGCAAAAATTCTGGTCAACTTTTAATAGTGCCTTGACATATTTCACCTGCTAATTACTGCACTTACTTTGCTGTGCTGCCGTCTGCCCCTTCAACAGTGGTAGATCAATAGTAGTATATGACTACACAGCATTTTCTTCCCACATGTAAGTATGTGACTGAGTGTGACAGTTAGCTTTAGCACTCCACTGGTTCTCAGTGTCAATGAGTTGACTCCTTCCCCCACTCCCCACTGCACCTACACAATAACATGCTATCTCACTCTTCAAGCTGCTGGATTTCTGTACATCAGCTTATTTGTGCCCGCAATTATAGGCTGCAGTGAAACCCATTGGCCAGGAATTGTTCTGTAAATAACCGCAGAAAGTGCTGTATTGTCACAGTAAAGTCAGTGAAGAGATTAATAACACAAGTGCATACTGTAGAACTCCATGATAATTGCTCTCAGGGGGAATTCAATTTGGTGCATGTGTGTGTCTGTGTGCGTATGTGTGCGTGAGAGAAAGAGAGAGATGGGAAAGACAGGCTATGACAATGAGGGCAACTGCAAGTAAATCAAAGCAGAGCCACATTTATCACTATGGCTGAAACATAATTAGCCTGTTGTAGTGAGGGCAGACATATGCATAGACATTTACAGCTTTATCCTGCCAGGAACCCTCCACAAGGTTATACTTTTAAGCAACACATCCTTCATCTACAGTATGCCAGGTGTACTTGTGGGTTTTGTCTGAGGTGCAGAACAGTATGTGTCTTTCTGTGCACGTCTGCATGCATGTAACATTGTCAGTGCTAATTGGACTACACTTACACTTCAGTGAGAACATTTTTGCAAAGTCAGGCCATTTTAGGTTCAGACTGGCAGAGCACTGCACATTGAGCGTGCAGTACAGGTGTTTAAGGTTGGAGTTAATGGGCACATAGATGTCAGTGGAAGGATCTCAGAAGGACACAAGTACAACTACTATGTGTGTATGTGCAAGTTTGCACAGACTATTAATGAAGCCGGCCCCATGGGTGCAATGATCTTCTCAATGGAGGCTTTTCACAGCACGGATGGTACAGGTTAGAGCAGCCTATATGCTGCTGTTGTGCTCTTCGGAAATTGCTGTTGAACTCTTCACAGAGGAATCGGCAGAGAGCTCATCCAGCACAAACTGTTATTTTTGAGGAATGGATGTGACCTTTTAAAGCTGAATGGATGTCTCAGCTTAAAACCTGGCATGCTGCGCAGCTGCAGTCAAATTCATTTAAGCCATGTCCACTCTAATGTGGATAAATGTGACAGTGCCATTTATGTTTCCAAAGCTTCCTTTTCACAACAGTGTTTTCAAAAACGTTTGCCATTAATAATTAAGTGCTAAACAGTTTTTAGTGAGAAAGGATTTTCACTCTTTTTCGATCTTTACATGGAGGTTTACTACGTTTTAGCTTTGCTGGCGGCTTGGTTGTGGAGATGGCAATGTTGGTCTTGATTCTGTATTTTCTTGAAATATCTCAATTCAACTATTGGATGGATTGCCAATAGTTTTGTTATAGATACTTGTGGTTCCCAAAGGATGGTTTGAGATAACTTTGATCCCCGAACCTTTCATTTAGCTCCACAATCAGGTAAAAGTTTGTCCTGGTGGATGGAGTATCCATCTCTCACCTATGAGAATATTTCTTGAGTAAAAGTCTTGAAGTATCTTATAAATACTGTTTATATGTGTTAAAAAAGGTAATTTTAATACATTAAATGTAATTAAGTATTGAATGTAAAAGTACAAGTAAATGCTAGTAATAAAAGTAAGCAGTCGCTCAGCTTTAGTCTTCTTAATATGTGCCTGTTTGGTGTTTACAGAAAGTGTGAGGGACAGATTGCACAAGAAAGTCAAGTCAAAAATAGATTGAATAACAGCAAATGTCCTTTTAGTTGTCAAAAATGTTTGTGTAAATGGATCATCAACACGGGCCATCCCCATAGGTGTTTGTAGAAGTGTTTGATTTAATAGTGAAGGACTCACAACTCTCCTGCAATCCTAAACATATGAACAAGGAAACCAAGGAATTCTTAAGTCAAACTGAAATGTTTTTGACATTCACCTGACATCAGTCCAACTGAGCTTGTGTTTCACCTGCTGGAGATGGAAGGCAAAAAGCTCCAAAACAAGCAGGAAATAAAAATGGTAGCAATACAGGACAGTCAGAGCACCACTCATAAAAACATCTCAAAACTAAAAATAGGGGTCTGTGTATAAAACACCATTCATCTCACCCTCAAATTAAAGCAAAGAGTCAGCACTTTAACCTCAAAGTCATTGTTTCATTTTGAGTCCAGTATGCTGGAGCCAAAACAATGAAAAATGTCTTGCTGTCCTGTGCTGGCTGCACTGTATATACACTATAAATAAGCCAAGAAGAAGAAAAACGTACACTCAGATATATTGTGTATATATCGAGCTCCACATCTTGACATGCATAACATTTTCATACTTACATTTTCATGACTTTCCGGACCCTGTAACAGGAAAAGGGAATGTGTCTCGCTCAAGGCTTAGAACAAACCTGATTGATACTAAGTGGCAATTTTAGCCCTTGCCCCCAGTATTTTAGCTGATCTACTTGGAATTCAAATCCGTGGTCTGTTTTATGAGTCATCTTTCTAGCCTTGGACCCGCTGTTATTCTTCACATCCTTTGGGTTCAGGCAAAACTCCTTATCATAGAAATGTGATCATTCAAACACAAACACTAAGTATGGGGCCAAACATAAATCCCACGAGGAGCATGAGTGGTGAAATGCCATTTGCTTTATATTTCAATACAGTATGAATTACCAGGTCTAAAACAGTTTTAGTGCTTTATAAATGTTTACCAGCATAGCATATTGACTGTATCACAAACACACATCTCTCTTTCTCTCCTGTTTTTCTCCATCATCCCCTCTGTCTCTCTGCTGGGTTGTTTAAGGGAGTACCATTCTCAGCACTAACACTGACTGATACCACATCAGGCAACGACAGGGACCACGGGGGCCCCAGCACATTTTTTGGTGCTTTTATCTCCCAGCATGCTTTGTGCCTGTTGTTATCTGCCGTCTGCAGCCTGCTGCGGGACTAAACAGTAAACAGGAAGTGCTATGCTGACACAGCCATGCCGCTAACGCTGCAGTGAAGAGAGCCTTTGCAGTGCTCAGAGCTAATTGGAATGATAATCAGCTATGCTCTCCATCTCTTCATTATTGAATCATCAGGCATCGACACCTGAGGAACTCTGTGTGTGTGTGTGTGTGTGTCTGTGTGTGTGTGTGTGTGTGAGTGAGTGTGTAAAAGAGAGAATATATGAAGAGAAAGTAAGGGACAGCTGAGATATTGATCTGTGAATATTGTTATGAGTTTATTTGGCTTTTGGTGAATTTTTGATGGTGTTTCCTTCTGTTATGATACTGAATGCTTACTGGGGTGGCACAATAATATTAGCATATCATAATGATATCGTATAATATTGTGATTGGCCAACAAGCTGATTTCTGCTGGTATCACAAACCATTTTTTTATTTTTATTTTTATTGACAAAATGAACGTGTAAAACATGAGCCCTAATTTTGCATGATTGAATGATGAATGTTACAAACATTAAAAAACATTGTATTTCATGTCTATCTGCTGGTGGGCCATCACTATAAGAGTATGCGTAACATGATGTTATGATGTTAATTCCACTGCAGACAAGATTTGATGATCACTAAAATTAGGTGGGGGAAAAAAGTATATATCGATATCGGTGTCGGTTACTGGCCAAATGAGTTGTTATATATCAGCATGTTCCATATTGGCGAAAAATCCAATATTGTATCCCTTATGCTTGCTTGTGTTTTTTTTATGTGTAGCAGCCTTGTTAGTTTCATCCTATTTAAGTGGCTGTGTAATTGTGTGTGTGTGTGTGTGTGTGTGTGTGTGTGTGTGTGTGTGTGTGTGTGTGTGTGTGTGTGTGGTAGTGACTCAGCTGCAAGTAAGAAGTGAGATGAGCTGCAGACAGGAATGAGAATCAAGAGTCTATTAGGTCACATCAAGCCACATTCAGGTCACATATCGAGCCTTGCTATTAAGTTTAATTAAGCTGATTTAACTGCTGGTGGTGACTAAGCATATAACCCCTGCGCCATTGTAGTCATCACGTTTTCTGGGGTGGTAAAAGCTTAAGTTACAATGCAAAAAACAAAACAAACAAACAAAAAATAGGTAATTTCCTTGGTAAAAACCCCACATGTTCTTGTTTAGTATTGTGTACTATTTTAAAGGAATAGTGAGACATTTTGTGACATATTCTTATTGACTCTAAAATAAGAGTTAGATCAAAAGATTGATTCCACTTGACTGTTTTTTTCATTCAGTATGAAATAAGACCTATTTGCTCATTTTCAAGTTCATACTTTTATTTACAGTTTCTACTAGAGCATGTTCACGGGCTTTAATGGTCAAAAACATCATATTGTCATACTGTCTGTGCTTCTGTCTGAGAGGCTCTTCCAAAAAAGTCCTGTCTGTTCCAAGCGTTTCCAGATCTTACACATCTCCGTGTCTCTGCACTGTCACTACAACCAGCAAATGACTGTTACGCAGGAAAGCATCAGTTTCTATGGTAAACAATCATCCATAAAAGCTACTAAACACAACTGGACATGTTTCAGCAGGAATGTGATATTCAAAACGGTCTGAAGTCATGAGGTTTTTGCTCATAGGGATTACTTCTACAAGTTTATCTCATTATTTGAAACTTTGGCCACATTTGATATGAACACACATTGTAACATTATATACATTATATGACAGAAAATACAAAAAAGCATATTAGGACCCCTTTAAGTTGCAGACATCAGCTGATTGTTATCGCTTAGCACAAAAGAGGAAACTGCTCCTTGCTCGCAACTTTAAAACTCACCAATTAATATTTTGTTTATTTTAATCTGAACAAAAACTGAAATGTAAAAATAACATGTTGTGGCTTCACTGGGAGTTATTTGCTGGACTATTATAATCCGTGAAGCCACATTGAGTCATTCATTTACCATTGTGCATAACAGTCTGACAAATCACCTCCAACTTCGGACTGATGGCTAATCACAGTTAGTTCGGGTGTAAACAGCAGCGGTAATGGAGACAATTTATGCTGTTAGGCAGCGTGAGCAGCAAGAATAATTATAATGATTCTAGCTGTGAAATATTCCACTCAAAAAAAGGCCAAGGGTTTCAGAGGAGTGGGCTAGTTTGTCGTCTGGGGCATGACATCCTGTTTGGCAAGGATAAGCTCTCAGCCCATTAAGGTTTTAAGTGTTGAGCCTCACTCACTCTCTCAAAACATCCTGGTTTACCTGCCGCAGTAAGCAGCAGAGATGATAATTAGCTTAGTGAAGCAGCACAAAGGTACTATACTGTAGTTGGGTAGAGACAAATTGCTTTGCCACGTCTAAATTCTGTTGTATACACTTAATTCAGAAGGGAGACGGCAGAATCTCTACACTCTGTGCATGCTGGGATTTCATTATCAAATGGCAAAAAATCAAGTCTTATCATTATGAAGCCCAAGGGCTGACATCGTGTTACATCATTATTTTTTTGTCTTTCAAGATTTATTTATCCAGTATGTTGCATAGCATCATCATAATTATTATTGACGGTGTTCTTATTGTAATTGTTAGGATTACATTTTAATAGATCATAATTTTAATTATTTATTGTAGTTTTATTGTATCAGATGCTTAATTCTGTATATAAAATAGCTCAATAGAGGACATCTAATATGCTTAAAAACTCGCCAGATAGCATGTCAGTGTTATTTCAGTGCAGTGATATTTCTGTCTACAATCTTATATTTCCTGCAATTATATATATTATAGTATTGGATATAACATACAGTATTGTAAGCTACTGCCACATGCATGTCAAAATTAGATTTTCTGTGAATGCAAAGTGCCTAACACATCAGCATCAGCCCCGTAGTGATAATTAGAAGATATCTATATGGGATATTTTTATTATCCATCTGGCATTAAAGTCCAATTAAGCAAAGCAAGTAAAGCAGCACATCCCCAATGGCATTGCATTAATAAACCATACTTACACAAAATGAAAAATGTCTGCTCTAGTTAACTGTGGCTCATTTTAAATTCATAGATGCTAATTATTTTGAATGTTAGCATTGCACTTGAGTGCAGCAAACAAGTGAGTGAGCAAGAATAAAAACATTAGGAATAATTTGAACGCTTTTGTGAAAATTACGTCATTTTTTAGAGCTACTGTGTATGGACAGATAATTTGTGCCAGTGCAGATGTTCAGTTGCAGATCAGTTGACCAGGCCAGAGATATATTTTTACCATAGATTCCAACATGGGGGATCACAGCTAGTGTAGGGTTATTGTGTTACAGAATGGGCACTCATATCAAAAACTAGCTTTGTTTCTTTGGCTTTCTTTGATTGTATATTTACTGTATTTTTCCCTTCCCATATACATATAATAAAAAGACTGACTGCTGACAAATATACCCTCTGCCTGATAGTGTGTGATTTAGTGAGTTTAGAGGCTGGCCAGTCCCTGTGTGTATAAGGTGTCTGGCAGAGGATTTTTAAATTTTTTTTATCTGCAATGCAGCAGTTGGACGAATTGAAGAGAGGACTCTGACTCTGCCAGGGACTTAAGCACCCTCTGATTGATCCAAAGCATCTCTCTTAATGTCTCTTGAACCCAAACAACTTTTTTTTGTCAATCTATAGGCTGAAATCCAAACACATTGATGATGCTTTGTGATTCTGCATTTTTTGAAAGAATAAACATGGTAGCGCAAGAAATCCATATGTGTTTCTCAAACTGAAAACTACCCAAACACAGCTGAGTTCAGCTTTATCCTGATCCCAACACTCACTTGAATTAATCCACAGTTTCACTGCAGTACCTCTTGTTAAAGCTTTCTATACTACGTGAAACATGGTTTTTCACTCTGATTAAATTGCTCAGCTCTGAACCTTTCAAATGAGCTTTGATGACTAACCGTATAAGTGTTTTGCTTGTGTTTTGATTCACTGAACCTTCTCTTTCACGAGGTAAAATCTATTAACACTGAAGTCTGAAACATTATTTGTTTTTAATGATAGGTTGGATATATAAAAAAACCTGACACTAAAATGTGACAGATACAAAGATACACTTTTACTTACTGTACATGAGACGTATTAAAAAGGAGGGTAAACCGGCTCCCTTTTGACATATTTGCTTTCTCCCATGAGCATTTTATATTGTTGCAAAACATTTTGTTCTCTCAAGAAACCAGAGGTCTCCTGGGAAATATTTTTCCTGTGTTCCACCAGAAGCGACAATAAGACTGCATGCTTCAGAATAAATGCACCATCTCCATAAGTATAACTGACTAACCTCACATTTTGGACAAAAACTGTATATATGATATTTTGAACAGGCCCTAGTGGCCCGTATGTAGTCCTTAAACTATCGCATTCTGTGGCGGTTTTAAGAAAAAAACTACAGGTCATAAAAACCATACACAATTGTGACATATTGAATATAAAATAGACACTGTGCAGTGCTTTGATTATTAATGCACAAATGACAGTCAAATTGCACCTGCTGACCTGTACAGTACACCCTCACCTTATCCATCAATCTGTAGAAATTGTTCTTTTAAACTTTTTCTCCAATCTACCTAAATTTCTCTTCAACAAGCTGAAAGGTTGACTGAGTTCAGCTGTATTCTTAGCCAGGAATGCTGAAATAACTCAACAATGTATGGTTTGTCATGACGTTTTGAACATACATTCATGGTTCCCAGACAGACTGTTCTTGTGTACTGTTCAAATGTACACTTACGAAAGTAATGCACCAAAATTTGTTTTTACCCCACATAATCATGAGCTAGTAATTTCTATATAACCTGTGTAATCAGGAAGGCTACAATCATAAGCTGAAGTAGTCCATGTCACAAGGCAGGTTGGGGTGGTTGATTGGTTACAGAAAACAGGACTATCCCCCAAAGACTGGTGTTCAGAATGATGTAAAACCAAAGTAACTTTACTTACTTAAACCTTACCTACCTACCTTTACATTAAGCATGTAACATCATTTGTGGAGCGCTTATTCGTTAGATCTCATTCAAACTCTTGTATAAAGATACATTGTCCCAGAAGAGGTATCGTCTTAATTTGGTGATCTGCTAACTTTTGCCGTATAGCTTCAAGGACGTCCCAGTTTTCCTTTATCCACTAAGATGTCTCAACATCTACTCCATCAATTGTCAGAAGCTTTTGTATAGACATGCATGGTCCCAGGAGAAAGAATCACCATGACTTCTGTGACCTGACTTTTCCTGTAGCGCTAACTGAGGTTTACATTTGCAGTGCTCAGTAAAATATCTCAGCATCTACTAAATGTATTACCATGTCATTTGGTACAGACATTCATGTCCTACTCATGGTGAATTGTAACAACTCTAGTAGTACCTTCACTATTCATCTACCACCACCATCAGGTTAAAATTTTAGCTTTTCCAATACTTTGCTTTATTACCAGTGCAACATTAAGATGTCAAATATGGAAAACGATGTATGTAAGCATTGTCTTTGTGAGCATGTTTGCATACTGAGTCATAGGAAAGCACTGCAGAACTCTTTGCTGAGTTGTTAGCATGGCTATAGACTTTTCTCTTGTTTCTTTGCAAAAAAAAAAGAACAAATTTGGAAACCATTATGGCCAGCACAACTGGGTTTTTTTATACAATAAAGCTTTAATGGACCTTTGGAAACATGTTCCTTGAGCTGCTTCAGGTGTGAAATTACTTGAGTACAGTTTTTCGACTTTATCATCACTGGACAGATTAATATATATGGATGGATGTAAAAAAATATATATTCCACCACCATCATAACACTCACCATCTCCCCTTTAAATTCCCAGCATTTTTCTTTGCTACATTGTAGACCTCTAGTAACAATATTAAACTCTCTGGTTCACCAGGTGCTAATATGATGAAAATGTTAATCCACTATAGTGCTGAAGGCAGCAGGGATTGATGCCAGCTGTGTGTTGACAGCTGTGTGATCTGAATACACTCCTTCAATGCTTTCTCTTTTCTCAACATAAATGTAAAGATATTTTCCTTCAAGCTGATGGTCATGTGCTAGATTTAATGCTACATCAGCCCAAGGCAATCCTTTTATGCTCCAGTGAATGGATTTTAACCACTAAAGGGCTATATAAAGGCCATCTGCCTGTCTCATTAGTGCCAACTTTTCTGTTTTCTGCCTCCAGAGGATCAAGGTCTCGATATTATGATTCTTCTGGGTTAAGATGAAAGCTCCAAGTCTTTTAACTATGACGTGTCTTAAGCATTAAAATCTAATATCTTTAAAAGTCACAGTACACAGTGGCTTGGCATTTAGCATCACCTCTGCAGGTCAGATAACAAAGCAAGTACACATACAAACTAAATGTGCACATATTCACAGGGGTAGCCAGGGGTATGGTTCTTTGGCTTGGTGCTTTACATGGAACAGTGATCTTGGGCAACAGACACCAGACAGACAACCAACAGACAGGGGAAAGTAACCCTGTGGTAGAAAAAAATATTATGTGGGAGCAATTTCATGGGAAGAATCAGAGAAGAAGAAGAGAGCAAGTGAGTTATTAGTTGTTTTATTTAACTGTACTGTTTTGGTCTGTCTTTCTGAGAAACACTTTTCCAATGATGATGAGTTATGATTGCAAACACAAAATCATACCTAGTTTTCAGCCTTGACCTTAAATCAGTACCAATTCCTGCTCTTAGACTTCTCCATGTAATGCCTTGCAAAAACAATGTAATGTTTTTGTCAAAAGCCTTGCTGCTAAGACCATGGCTATTTGGGCGTGTCAATAAAGTGCTATATATAATAGATTGAAGAGGCCAGTAAAAATAATCTCTTCTTTTTCACGGTCAAGATGATTGTTAGAAACACTTATTTTCATCACACTAAGGCATTTTTTTATCCATTTATTCATTTATACAGTAGTTGTCTAGCTTCATTGGCTTATTGTGGTTACACAAGGTGATACAGTTTACTGTCATCAGCATAACAGCAAAGCCATAAAATGGCAAATTAAGTGGCACAGGGCATTCACAGAACAAGATTGGATCCAGAATTGATCCCTGAGGTACACCACTAAGGCAACTAATGAGGAATTGCAATCATTGATGATGTCCTAGAACTTTCTATTAGACAGATATTTAAACCATGCATGTGTGATTCCTGAAAAAAATGCTTTAGATCTTATCCAGAGGGATCAATACTGTCAAATGCAGCACTGTATATGTGGAGAAATGGCATGAAACAGCCACCAGAGTCTATTCACTAAATGTCATGAAAATGTCATTTATGACACAAAGAAAGGTGGTCTCAGTAGAGTTTAAGAGTAGTTAAAATGAAGGTGGTGTACAGGCATTTTCTCTGGGAATTTGGATAGAAATAGGAATAAAGATAGATTTACAGCTTTTAGGGAGTGAGAAATTAATAAATCAATAGAGGTGAAATGGCTGCTCATACTAGTCGGGGATATACTCAGTAACAAGAGAACCCTTCACATGTGGGCT
Organism: Plectropomus leopardus; assembly: GCF_008729295.1. NCBI lineage: Eukaryota > Metazoa > Chordata > Actinopteri > Perciformes > Serranidae > Plectropomus > Plectropomus leopardus. The sequence goes on from NC_056463.1 coordinate 28,038,320, forward strand.
AGTGTCGGTGACTCTTTTCAGAACAGATGGCAATACATTGTCAGATGAAATCATGTGTAAAATAATACCTTAAAGGTCGCTGAAATTAGCTCTTCACAACAGGAAAATCTGTGTTTTCTGAATGCTTGTCACAAAATGCCATAATTTTGGAATAAATGTGAGTGATTTTGTTTCTGAAGAAAAAACAACCTATGGGAGTGATTTTAATGATGAAGAAAAAACTATCTATGGGAGTGATTTTGTTGGTGAACAAATTCACTCTCATGGATTGAGTGATGGTTAAAAGCCTGTTGGCTGCCTGAAAGAGAGTTAATTTTGCTCATTTGCTATCAGCTCACAGAAGTAAGCATGTCAAACATCCTTAACTTAATGGTTGCACAAAGCCAGGAGCTATTTCCGAAATAACAGATGCACCTTGTTTGTTTCACTTGAGCCTGTCTGAATTTGTGTTTCTTCATGGAGAATGATTGACAACTGGAACAGAGCATGTTTTTAACAGCTCATTGGAGTTTTCCGGAAAAGAAGCAATGCTCATTAAATCTGTTAACCAGGGCACCCTGATGTAGAGGTTGTTGTATGGTACTTTTTGCCAAACCATTCATGGGTAGTTTCACTGTGAATGAGAGCAAATGCTCACATTATTTGCTTGTCGTCAGTTGAATCTACACTAAAGGCAAAATATTAATTAGCAGAGACATGGGTGTCTTTAACATGGAATGTGCTTAGTTTGAAATAAAATGAAACACTTAGGGTGATGACAGAGAGAGAGAGAGAACCAGAGAAAGGAGGGGATGATATTTGTTACACAAGCTTGGAGTGGTGAGGACTGGAGAGAGGAGAGGAGGGTGGGGGATGGAGGTGGAGAAGACCTCGGGAGTCTTGGCCAGATCCCTTGGCAGCTCAAGGCACAAACAGAAGCAAAGGGTCTCTGTTTCCAGAAGAGGCAGAAAGAGTAGGAGTGAAATGCACAGGAGAGAAAGGGGGATGGAGAATGGAGCTTAAATAGAAAAATGGAGGAATATGAGAGGGGTCAACCCAACAGTGTAGGATTAGTTATTGTTGTTGTTTGTTTTACAGAAATTGCTTTTTACGCTGAAAGACAAAAAATACGTTTCCGAAACAATTTTAGGCAAGCAGATAGTTCATCTGCATGTACAACCCACATTGTTTTGATACAAACCTGGTAAAAAAAAAAAACAGTGAAGTATCCCTTTAAAATACTACATAGTATTCTCCAGACACAGCTAATTTGCTCATTTGCCCCAGTCTTAGATCACATTAGACTTTAGCTGAACCATGTCAAATGCTAAAATAAATCAGCCTTTGCTCTTTTATCTTTGGTTGAACACAAGTGCGCTGCAGTGATTGGAGGGGATCATTTGGGTCAGACTGGCTCAGAAACAGCTGAGGTTTTCGCCTACAGTTGCATTTATCGCCAGCAGGGGGCGAGCAGCAGCCATACACATCATCATTATCTGCCCCCCCCCACCCCCCCCCCCACCTCCACGCGCTTGCGCACACAACCACACACTTCCACATCCCTGCTTTGCTCCTATGTGAGAGAGAGAGAGTGAGAGAGAGAGGGAGAGAAATGTGATTTCGCTAGAAGGCCAGACAATTAGTGGTTGTTGGAGGAACGCATGACACACATCTCAGCTGAGAGAGGAGAGCGAGACTGACAGAGGGAGGCAGATTCACGCACGCGGGAGGCCAGCTGAGCGATGGAGACGGGGAGAGATGGGTTATATTTGAATGCTTAATCGCCACCAAGGCAGGGGGGGCAGTCGGTGAAATGTTGTGGACCGTCATACTCTACCTACAATAATTTCGTGTCACTGTGTCCGTCTTCATTTGTCCCTGTCAGCTTGAAGCCCAAAGCCTCAATTAGCGAAATGTCACACAAGGACAAATTAAAGAGATGACGTTTTCCATTGCCCTGCCATTTTGGCGCGAGGTTAAGTTGTATTTTGATTCCAAAAAAAAAAAAAAAAAAAGATTGTTCGTCGTAGCTGTGAAATGTAGCCACGTGCTTATCATGATGCTGTTTTAATACACCAGGGCAGGCTACATGGATGACTAATTTGCATCGGGAACGAGCAATCATGTATGACGACATTTCCAGTGAGAGACGTAATTAGATGATGTGTGAGGATACGTGAACCTCAGGCGTGTGTGATGGGAATGGTCTTATGTGCAGACGTGTGTGTGTGTGTGTGTGTGTGTGTGTGTGTGTGTGTGTGTGTGTGTTTGACAACAATATGAAAGTGCACTCCCTCCTCGTGCCCCGCAGGCATGCCCATAAACCCGTGCCTCCGCGCACAAAAAGCAGTGGCGCGCATGCACGAAACGCGCACGATCCCTGTTGAAAAATTAAATAGGCCCACCACTAAACATTGTTCTTGCATGTGTGTCTGTGGTGCTTAAGGTTTCTAATGTTTCCATTGGAATGTGAAGCTTTTGCAGTGGTCTGATCGTATAGTTGTCGCGCACACACGCGTTAACACTATTTCATCCTCACTCTCCCCCTAACCTCCTTTTCCTTTTGCTTCCCTCTCATTCAAGGCATCTCGCGCAAGCGCGCGCGTGTGTGTTTGGGGTATCTGTGTGTTTGTGTGTGTCTCAGCCCGCCTCAGTGAGCACAGAGAGAGAGAGAGAGAGAGAGAGAGAGAGAGAGAGAGAGAGAGAGAGAGAGACAGTGAGAGAGTTTTGTACAGGGGAGGGACAGACATTCTCCAGCCGGGGAGCAGAGCCTCAGTCTGGGCAGCCAGGAGCAGCGCTGTCTGCCTCCCCATCAGCGCCACCACCACCACCACCCGTCTGCAATTTGGACTAGACACCCCGTGCTGTTACACTGTCTACGAGCACGGGTGGTTGACTGTGTGTGGAGAAAATAAAAAAAAATCCAGCGGCATTAAAAGACAGCGTCTTCACTCCCTCATAACGCGACCAGGGGGGGGAGCGCAGCAGAGGAGCGCGCGGGGGGTACCGAAGGTGGCATGGAGGAGAGGTGTGTGTGTGTTTGTGCGCGGAGGCAGAGCTGTGGGATGTGGTGTCTGACGGACGCGGAGAGATGCTGTGAGCTCTGGTATTAGCAGGCAGCTGCGCACCGAGCTCCCCCCTCCCTCCCTCCCCTCCTCAGCTGTTCTCCTCGCACCGACCATTCGCTCAAACCGGGGAATCGGCTCCACACGGCTCGCTGTGCTCACAATCGCTGGCGTCCTGCACGAGGATTTGACACAACCAGGTATGTGCAGCGTTGGACCCCATTTGGGGCGCTGGATGCGTCTTTGCATGGCGGGGAGGGAGGTGGGGGGATCTTGACTGTTTGACTTCATCCTTTATCTTCTTGTTGCTTCCCTCCCCTCCCTCTGTGGCCCTGTCAGTGGATTAATGAAACGTTATTTGAGAGTGATGCGGTTAGATGGCATCATCTGTCGATGTAGCTGGGGTGAAAAACACAAAAAATGAAAGTGTTATTCAATTATTTTGCTGTTTATTCTAACATCCACGTCTGAAACATCATCAGTCGATCCCCCAAATATCCCATTGCTCCCAACCTTTTCCCATGTTGTTATTCATAACGTAAAAACATGAGCGCATGTGAGCAATGCTGTTGTTTCACACTGAGCAAATGCGATGAGACTGCCTCTCGTCATGCCGGGCAAAAGGGAAGGTAATATTTTGATTTATGAGGCGAGACAATCTGTTGTGATGTTGGCTGGTTTCCTAGGGCTGCAGGCAAATATTTCACTGTTGGGAAATACACAGGTTAGGAGAAGGGGAGGCAGAATGTAGCCGAGGCTGGGCGTGAGGGCAATATGATCTGAGGATGCTCACACCCTCACATGCTCATCCCTCCCTCTCCCCCCACTGGTATGTTTCGCTCTTCTTCTCTCGGAGCGGCAAATGCATGCTTAAAAGCAATCACGCACGGATGGAGGCATGCGTGGCGCACATGTGTGTGCACGCACGGCTGCACACACGGGCGCACACAGGCATGCACACACACCCCACATGTACACCAATCCACACACTCGGCCATAATCCATAATCATGTGTTCTGGAGACATGACGTAACACATCTCTCATCTATATGCATCTAAAGGTTTGCAGCCAAATAGCCCTCGGTGTCACAACAGAATGATGCGAGAGGACGAGCAGCACATCGCAGCATGTAGTATAATTGCTCGCAGCATAATCACCTCAAATTGGCAAACTTGCATCAGGAGAGAAGAGCAGATTGTACTATTGTGAGAAATGGGTTAGCATGCCTCCAACTGACACTCATTTTCATTAAAGGAGATTGGCGGAGAGTGTGTGACTGTGAGAAATGGAGTGTTTTAGAGTGCACTACTGATGAGATGCATTAAGAGAAAGCGGGGGAAATAGGTCCCTGGACATTAATGCAAGGCCTGGGGTAGCAGCGCCTCAGTGCAAAGAGAGTGGGTGTGGCTGAGGTGCTCCCCCTTTCTCTGGAGGTTTCTCTAGTCTGACTCATAAATGGGAGGGGCTCTACCTCAGGACTACAGGAATTCCCAGATTTTGTTTTGTCACAGTCACTGGCAACGATCTTTCCCAGACACTCTTAGAGGATCAGTCAAAGCTAGTTATTTTACAGCGTGCTAGATGTGTTTAGTTAATTACTAAGGCACCAGGGCAATTGGAGGTTCAGCGCCTTGCTCAAAGGCACATATAGCCTAGCCCCTGAGTTGTATAGGGTGAAACAAGAAGATTGTAAGGATAACAAAAAACTCACACATTCATATGCATTTAACCCTTTGAGACCTGTGTAAATTGGCTTGAATTCATTCATAAACATTTAAAGAAAGCAATGAGTAACTTTGGGTGATGTTTTAAAAAATATTTTACTGGACATTTTTTCCCTTGCTTTTTTAAAAATTATTTCATAAATCCTTAAAATCTCGCAATTTGTGGGACATTTTTACCAAGTTCTTAATTGCCTCATTATTCATTTAAAAAAATAATAAATCAAACCAATTTTAGAGTTTAAAGGTTTAAATACTTGTCAAACGCATCTGAATGCAGCACAAGAAAAATTATGTCCATCGAGGTTTAAAGGGTTAAAAGCCCTATGGATCATGTAACACGCTTGAACGCATCATATGATGTAATAAATTCAATAATAGCTACCTATTGTCGGGACTATATGTTCCACAGATGGTCTTATTATATGGTGGGCAGTGGCTGTGTGTGTGTGAACACATGCTACTTACATAAATTAAATGTTTATGACTCATCCTATTACAGTAACCCAAAGCTCTTGTCCACATATCTTTACTTAGGTGCTAGAAATTGAGGTCTATCACACTGAATCTGCTTATATGACACAACAAAGCGATGGTGAACAATAGCAGAGATACTATATGTCTAGATAACCCAACATGTAATCCCATTCTCGCATGTGGTTGTCATGATGGCTCGGAATAAATGGTGCGGTTTCATTTGTAGCCCATTTGCCGCTGAGTCTGCTCACAGAGCTGTGTCTTTGCAGGTCCCGTGGTCAAATTGATAACACACACGAGCGGGATAATGTGATCTAGTTTTCTGTCATCCCTTTTCTCCTAATTCTTGCATCATTACGCTCTAATGGGACGATATAGGCGATACCTCGTGGGTATTATCAAGTCATTTGCGTATCAAGTCTAGCTCTGGAGGAGGGTGAATGCTTCATTTGTCAAACCTTAACATGCAGATGTCAGGACGCTGGCTCTGTACAGAGAAAGGCAGCTCCCTAATTGGTAATCAACACTCATTAAACACTAGTACTCTTTTATTGTGATTTGTCCTGACAGAGTGCAGCCACAGTGCAGCCACAGTGCTTTATGTAAGAGATGTTCCAGTCACTGCTACAGTAAACAGCGACATATCCCAGATGTTGTCAGCCATGATTGCGGCTGTAGCTCACTTTAGTACATTATAAAAAATGCATCACATACACATTAAGTTAATCAGTCAAAATTAACCAGCAGTCATTATTAGGCATATTTTGCGTGGGGTGTTTTATGATAATGTTCTATAATGGTTGAGTCATTCAACCAGATGCAGCTTTGAAAAAAAAAATAAAAAAACAATGTGTTGATTAAATATAACTTCTAAAATGGGCATGCACGTTGCGTAATATGGAACAAAAGACTAGTAATGTTATACACAACATATTTCTTAATGTAAAGGTGATCAAAACCATAAATAGTAAATAGAACGGGACTTTTGACTCAATGGTGTCTGTACTCTACACAGCTACCCAATGTCAGCATCTAGACTGTGAAGCTGTGGCCAAAAGGACACAAATCTTCAATTTACCACAACTGGAAATTTTAAGAAAAAAATTAAAGCAAAACAATTACTCTAAACTTGACAACTAAACCATGTACAATTCAAAATGTTTGTGCTGACCAGATAACATCAACAACTATAACAAGGATACACAAATTTTATAATGTGTAATAATATACTTAGCCTTGGTCTCTATTTTTTTTGTTTAAAAACAAACTAATAAACCATCAACCAAAAACTATAAGCCCAGCAGAAAGCGAAGTTTTCCCATGTCAAAGGTCTAGTGTGTAGGCATCTAGCAATGAGGTTTCAGATTGCAATAAACTGAAACTTCTTCTGTGTGCCAAGTGTGTAGAGAACTATGGTGACTGATGCAATAATGTCAATGGCCCTATCTAGAGCCAGGGCTTGATTTGTCCTTTCTGGGTTACTGTAGAACAACATTGCTGACTCTCTGGAAAAAGGAACCAGCTCATTCTGAGGTAACAAAAAACCCTTATTCTTAGTTTTAGGTGACTATGCAGTAATGAAAACATGGCTTTTAATATCATATTTATGCCAAAATATCCCCATAATCCTTCACATTGGACCTTTAAGGGGCAAGCCTGTGGCATGCGCTACTTAATATTGGGTTAATATTTTTATTTTGTTAAAATGTTTTTTTGTTCTTCAACCACATTGTGCCATGAATTGGAAACTCTTTTTCTCAGGATAACAGATAATTTGGTTATATTTGATTATTGTTGGAAGCCATATCTGGTCAGCATCCAGCATTCTGCCTCACACTGACAACCACAGAGGGAGATGTCTTCAGCTGTGCATTAGCAGCACATTCTGCAACTTAAAGAGACTCTGCCTGTGCTCACCCAGAGACAACATCCACCTGCTATGCGTGTTTTACCTCCGAGGACAACAAAAGTTGGTTTGATTATGGAGAAAGTCTGGGAAAAACCCAGCATTGCAGACCTGACAGCCCAGCGAGAGGTGCCTCCTCTCAGTCCTGACGAACAAACCCACTATCTGCTTCAGAGTCATGACCTGAACCACTGTCATTCAAAGGCCAATGCAAAGATCTCAGCTCCATATAAAACTGAGAGAGGCAGTAGAGATTGCTTCCAAAGTAGCATTATCTGCTCCCTTTTACAAAAAAGACTGGCTTTTGTTATCATCATCCACCACATTTCTCCAGTTGTTTTTCTAACCAACAGATTTTTTTCTATAATCTGATACTGATGTTACCCAAACTCCTTTGTAATCCATATGTTTCTTTCATTTTTATCCACTATATTTCCACTCAGAATTTCTGTCCTCTTTTTTCTTATGCCCACATTATATTCTGCTCATTATATTGTGTTACTCAAGTGAGGAATAAACATATTCATTTATTATATAGTCACTTTTGGAATTTCTTTCTACACGCTATAATCTGTGATAAACCACTAAGCGGGAAAAGCACTCACTAATTTCAGATTGACTGATCATAAGTAAAATCTTTTTTTCCAATTAAGGTGTCTCTCTCAACTGTAGAATATAAAGTTCCTCGTTTTACGTCATCCTGCTTTATGACCCAACGCTCAAGTGAATCAGTGAAGCAGTTAGCACTTTTCTATACCTTTCGTGATTAGAGCTTTGCTCAGATTAAAAAATGGGAATTCAGTAATGTTACCAAAAATCTAGGTAGTAATAAGCACAGCAACTGTGTACATTTTCCCATCATGATACTTAAAACAAAACTAACAAGAGTCAGGGAGATGTCAATCAAGTGTAGTCTGCACATGCCCACACAGTCTTGAGAAAAGGTCTAATCAGGCAACATGAGTGGAAACACCTGTGTGGGTGTGTAGTGGCTTTAAATATTCAACTGAATTGCGAGTGTGAGAATTCCTTGAGGAATTCCGGGATACCCTACCATACAATTTACAAAACAACTCATATAACATAGAAATGGGTCATTCACCTATCCTGTTGGTCTAAGTGAATGAGCCATCACTCTCTTACCCTAACAACTACAGGTGCCCTTGAGCAAGGCACTTAACCCTCAGCTGCTCACTGATTAACACAAGTTGACTGCTTGTGTTGTGGGGCTTCTCAGTTTTTTGCATGCAGACAAAAGTTTGAAATGTCGTGGTCGTAGTTGAGGCAATGTCAGGTCATGTTTAAACAATTTCTAAAGTGATTTATTTATGGTGGGGACAGTTTTGGGTCATGACCCATCAACTGCAAAAGGCTGCTCTTGGCTTAATGGCAGTTTACGAGCTGAGTCATGAACCTCCTCATACCATAAAGTATTGTAGTGCTTCTTTACCTCGTTCTGTTGTCATTCAAAAACTACGGGTGGTCAACAAAAAACTAAAAGCACATTATGATTTGGGACAAAACTGGACTTGAGTGCAAAACAATGACTTGGTACCACCTCTGGCAGTTAGTTATATTACGATTGGAACTATTGCACACGACCTTTCCGTATTACCAAAAAAGAAAATGTGTTTTCCTCGCACAGACATTACTGCTGAGGCCTGCCTCAAACCTTATCACTTGAACTTAACAAATAGTCAAGGCCCTTGATTCATTCTATCATACATGAATCTGGCAGAAACACATCAGTGCTGGCAACCTTGCCTTAAGCTCTATTTGCTAATGCCTGGTCCTACTTCAGAGTCCAGCATTAAAAGCTAAATGTGATACTGTGTTTCACAGCTCATTTGAAGTGAGCATGTCTCTGTAGACTGTAGACACATCAAGCTCTATACCCCAGAAATAATGCGGAGCAGCTGTCAGATTCTCTGCACAGCAAGCATCCTTCTTTCGACTCAGTTGGCCAGTTCCACTCCATAGTAAACATACACCTCGTAGAGCAACTGCTAGCTGTTGAAGGCTTGACACTATAAAGCGTGATTCTAAAAGTCTATGGCTTCTCTTCTACAAGACTAAGATCCTCTTTGTAACTCTATAGTCTGCTGCACATATACACTATGACACCTGAATGGTTCAGGTGCTGAACCAGTCCAATTAAGCTAATTGCTGCATTTAATGTATGACAGCATAGGTCATTAACTTGGACATTTCAATTAGTGAAAGCATCCACATCATTAAAATCAATATATGGAAAAAGCCAACAAACTGATTTTGTCTTGTGTTTGAATATGATTTTAGAATATTGATGTTGAAAATGAAAACAAGAGAAAAGTCAACATATAGCAAAGTATATTAAGACCAAATCCAGGTTCTTTAGCATTTTTTCATTAATGGTGGACACACTCTGACAAGAGCATTGTAGCAATAATAATAATTGGCTCACCTCCTGTAAAAGCTGGATCCATCAGTGTAGCCAGTGACTGTTGACCTTGACTGACATGTATATGCAGTCACACACCCCCCACCAACGCCACCATCACCACCATAATCCCCACCCCACCACCATCATAAAAGTAAATAATAAAACTGGAAAAGAACTGTGTGAATATTTAAATTATTCAAATGAGTGGTTGGTTTACTCTGCATCCAAATCATCAGTTTCTTTGTATAAATGTATTTGTATGTTTTCAATCAATCAGATACTTTATAAAATTATGCATGTTAAATAGATTTAATAGATTGTCTACTGTCTTGGTAATTGCAAAGTATTAACTCAGTGTAGGTTTTTCCTGCTGGTGCGTAAATGTGATTTGGGAATCTGTACTTATGTTTTTTTTTTTTTTTTTGTCTTTCAGAGAAATGCTTCTTTTCGGGAGGAAAGCCACTGGATTTAAAAGTATTCGTGAGTCTCCACATGGACTGTGGTTTTAGTGATTGTGAGCTGGGATCCCACTGTCAAGCACCGGTTGATTGTGCTTGGCACACCACTGCTGTATTCTCAGCCAACTTCCCCTTTCACTAGATGATAAAAACAGTCCACAGGATTGCCATCCATGGTTTCTGTCCTAATATATACTATATCATCCTACATTAAAAAGATTTGCAAAGGAATGTTTACAAAGAAATTGGCAAACCCAATCAAGAAGAAAGAGAGAAGCGAAAATAAAGAGCCCAAATTGACCACTGATTTGCAAGCACACAATCTAACTATCTCTACCACACTGAAGACTACGGTTAAAAAGATTTCCAAATGCTCTTCGGCACGTAACATATCGCTTGAAGAAGACGACGGAAAGAACGACTGCTCATCCTTGTCACCCACTTTTAGTTATCGTGTAGCTATAGCAAATGGACTCCCGAAAAACTCTCTTTTTTTGAATAATAATGAAAGTATCTTTCCTGAGGTTCTTTCAATTGATAGTAGTTACTCTGACTCCTTAAGTGAGACAAAACTTGTCAGGAGACTGGATGAGCATAAATCACACACTATGCCAGTAAGACGAAACAGAAAGAGCCTCATTAGTTTGGCTCCCTCTGATGGCAGCTCTGAGGGTGAACGAGTGGAACGCTCCAGTCTACACACACTCAGACTGGGTGCTCTACGCAAGTTAAGAAAATGGAAAAAGAGTCAGGAATGTGTCTCCTCAGACTCCGAGGTGAGCAATTGGAGGAAAACCTTGGGCATCCGGAGCAAGTCCTTGGATCGCGCTGGACGGCAGCAAAAAAGCTCGACCCTGGAGCCTGGCTCCTCCTCCACGGGTTGCATCAGTCAAACCCAGGATGTCATGGAGATGATCTTTAAGGAGCTTCAGGGGATCAGCCAGATAGAGACAGAACTGTCTGAGCTACGTGGTCATGTAAATGCCCTAAAAAGCTCCATTGATGAGATCTCCAGCAGTGTGGAAGTAGTTCAGAGTGAGATTGAGCAGCTTCGCTCAGGATTTGTCCAATCTAGAAGGGAAACACGTGATATTCATGACTACATTAAACAAATTAGCCACCAGGCCAATAATTCAACCTTGCGGTTCCTAAATGTTCCAGAAGAAAGGCCAGAGAAAACAGAGAGTCTAATATATAAAATACTGAAAGACAAAATGGGTTTCGTTGATGCCCTTAAAACAATTAAAATTGAGCTTGCTCATAGGTTAGGGCAACAAAGAGAATGTTCTAATGCAAAACCCCGCCCTATTATTGTTATTTTTGCAACAACCCAAGACAGGGATATAGTCTTGAAAAAGTGCTATAAACTTAAAGGAACAGGCATTACAGTCTCTACTGATAGCTTAACTCATGATGGAAAGGAGAGAAAAGACAAAACAATGTCTTCCTCACAAACCTATGAAAGCATGGATATAAAGGTCTCAGGAAAGGATAAAGTGGTTGAGAGCGATGACTGGGACTCTATGGATAGTGATAAGGAATTAGATGAATTGAGCAGGAATAAATATGCAATGGTGATTTCAAAGCCTGTTCACAAGAGCAAATCAGAGAAGAGGCGATCCCATGACCATAGCCGGTCAGGAGAGGAAGCAGGCTACTCAGGCACAGTTCACTATGCTGATGACTCTTATTATGACCCAGACAAGCATGCAAAGGCTTACTACTCTGATCTGACCCCTGGTTGGCTTTCCCAGAGTGACTATTCCACCCCTAAACTCAGCCGCTCTGAGTCTGACTGCTCAAAACTTTGCCAGTCATACTCAGAAGACTTTTCAGAGAGCCAGTACTTTACACGGGCTAATGGCTGCTCCCTGCTGTCCTCCTCAGATCAGGAACTGTGGCAGAGAAAACAAGAAGACATGGCCTCTTCCTGGTATGCTAGCGACAGTCACCCACTCGGCCATGAGGGTCACACATATGAACACAATGAGGTTGAAACTACAGAAACCGTTGACAGTGGGGTAAGCAATGGACTTGTCTGCATGTCTGGGGACAGAAGTCACTACAGTGGCTCCCAGCTCTCTCTGCAAGGTGATCTATCACCCTGGAAAGACTGGCATCATCTGGAGCAGGGTGCTGACTCTGGCTTGGAAGCCTCCATAGAGGTTAGCAGTCCATTTGACCCATCAACCATCCCTGGGTTTCCAGAAAACATTACAAAATGTCAGGAGGTTGACTTACAATTTGAGGGAGAAGAGGAATTCATGATGCTTGACAGAGAATCTTCCCTACCCCCTATAACCACCCACATTATTGCTCCCATCACAGAGCGTGACTCTGCCATCAAGACATCTGTCCGGCAACCTAAGGAGGGAAATAAGATAATCACAAAAGAAAGCACGAAAATATCATCTAAAGATACCCCTAAAGCTGCTTCTAAAGTCACACCTAAACAAACTAAATTGGCTTCGAAAGAGGAAACTACCAAAATATTGCCAAAAGAAAGCTCAAGGGTATCTGCTAAGGTATCATCTAAAGTGACCTCTAAAGCAGCTCCTAAAGAGTCAGCAAAAGAGATTCAGAAATCAGCAGCTAAAGAACCTTCTCAAGCCCCCCCAAAAGACAGTCCTAAAATCACATCTAAAGATGCCACAAAGCCCACCGTTAAAGATGTATCTAAAGTGACATCTAAGGTAACTCCTAGTGAGGCTGCTAAAGTCACTCCTAAAGTGACCCCAAAAGATAGCCCGGTAATGACTCCGAAAGAAAGTCCAAAAGAGTCACCCAAAGAGAGCCCAAAAATAACCCCAGTTGAGAGCCCTGTTTTAACCCCTAAAGAGTCCCCCAAGGAGTCTCCTAAAGTCATTGCTAAGGATCTTCCACATGTTGCTTCTAAAGAAGGTCCGAAAGTTGTTACTAAAGAGGTTACCAGAGAAGCTGCAAAGCTACCCCCAAAAGAGGTCCCGAAAGAGATGGCTAAAGTATCATCTAAGGAGACTGTTAAAGCACCCACTAAAGAAGTTTCTACGATTCCACCTAAAGAAGTTTCTAAGATTCCACCTAAAGAGGCCCCGAAGGTGGCACCTAAAGAGACTCCTAAGGTGCCCCTCAAAGAGACCCCTAAAGCTGCCCCAACAGAAACCCCTAAAGTAGCACCCAAAGTAGCCTCTAAAGATGCTCCTAAGGAAACCCCCAAAGTAGTTCCTAAAGATAAATTCCCTGAACTTGATGTCAATCATAGCTTTCACCAGACCCAGAATAAGTCTCAAACTATGTACCGCAGTCAGAGTGAGATTCGAACAGAGAAGGTTGAGGAGGTTCCCAAATCTTGGAGTAGTAGACTCAGCATAGATCTTAGTGAGAAGTCCTTTGGTTTTGGCTTTGGCTCTACCCTGCAGAGGGCTAAGTCAGCTCTGGAGGTTGTTTGGAAGTCTGGGTCGCAGACACCTACCCCTGCTCCTCCTGAGGAGCCCACCAACTCATCATTTATGGGGCGTTTCCGCACCCTGTCCACCTCTGGTGCAAACAACTCTAGTACTACAGTAGACTCAGATGCCTACACGGAGCCTGTCTTCAATAAGGCAGAGGAAGATAAAGTGGCTGCAGAGGCAGAAGCTGGAGAACAACCAGTGGACAGTGAGACCCACTATGTTGAAGTGATGGAGCAGGTACTAGCTAACTTGGAGAACAGAACTAATGCTAATGAGACAGAGGAGGCAGATGAGCCTGCACAGGAGTGTGAGACTTCTCAGGACTATGATGCATCTGATGACTTTGACGCCTCTCAAGACAATGATGCCTGTCAGGATTATGAGGCCTCTCAAGATTTTGAAGCCACAGAGGACATTGAGGCCAGTAAAGAGGCATGTGTTCTGGAGTATGATTGCAGTTTGGATGAAGAGTACAGTGAAGAATATGAAACCCAACTCACCGAGGACACTGCTGACTACGACGCCATGGTGGAGTACGTAGACGTAGAAGAACCGGATGACAATGATGTGACAGAGGAGATGGAAGAGGGTGATGAGGAGTTAGAGGAGGTAGAGGAGATAATAGAGGAGGCTGCTGAGGTGTCTGAAAAAGTGGAGCAACAGCAGGAGGATGAAAACAAAAATGTTCCAGAGGAGAAGCCCACAGAAGCCCCACCCAAGAAACGTGTTCGACCCACATTCAAGGAGGCAGCACTGAGGGCTTACAGGAAGCAGATGGCTGAACTGGAGCAGCAGATCCTGGCAGGGGGTATGACTCTTCACTCCTTTTTGTTAATCACATTGTTACTTTGATATTGTATTGTTTTTACAATGTCAAGACATTACTACAACTCTAACAGTAACAGGGAATACCCAGCAAACATTGAGACATTGAATGACCATTGTTTGACTGTCCAATCAAGGCATCCCATTAAGGTTTAAAAATAATTCCAACATGAAAGTTGGGCAGACATCTGAATGATACCTGGCTGTCAGCTGGGCATCCTAGTAACATGGAAATATGACATTAAAACAACAAACTTGACCACCTATTATGCAAAAATGTAACAATTGTGCTTCAACAGCTTTATATCTCTTAAAAACTGAAAATAAAAAGTAAATAATGTTAAAAATAGTAAGTCAATGTTGACTCACACGAAACTCAAACTCTAGCCTCTTGGGGTGAAAGCCCATTCCCGTTCATTCACCATGACTTCCACTCTACATTAACTTTCTGTCTTTTCATACTATGTCACCTGACTTTAATTAAAAGACAAAAAAGGTACTCACAATTGCTTTTTATTCATAACAATAACATAATCAATATTTACTGGTTGAGTCTGACTGGACTCTTATTTGATATGGAAACAATATCCCCATCTGGCTGTCCACTTTGTAACCATGTTGCAGTTTTAAGTGTCCAACCGTGACCATTTTTAGCCACGTACACAACATCACTGTCCAACCAATATTTGCTGGGTAGTTGTCAAAATCAAGCACATGGGGTGTGAAGAACTGTATCAGTCATTTTGTAACAGTGCTTATACAAATGGTGAATGCTTAAAAAATGGCAAACAGCCTAGCTGCAACTATTTTAAAAACTTGTGGTTTGGTAAGTGCATTTAAGTTTGTTCTCTCAGATTGGTTAGAATAGACAAACAACTAACAAACATGGGCATTTTGGGAAAGGGAAACATGAATTTACAGTGTCTTGTATTGCACTGAGAAGATACGGCAGCAAGTCTCTGATGTCAGAGCATCTGTGAATAGTTTCATGCTTCTTTTCATTGAATTCATACCACACAGGAATGAATACTACCCAAAGACTGCCTATGAAAAGTAAAATTAAATACATGAAGTTAGACTATGATTATGGAAGACTGTGGGAAGAAAAGTATACATTATTTGTAGTTAATGAGTTAAAACAGACAAAAACATTGGTGTACTAGGTTACCCTTAGCATTTAATGGGTCCTTTGTGTTGTTAGTTGAAGTCTGAATGATAGTGAATAACTTTAATTTATGTAGTTGCAACAGGCCCAGGACTTGAAACTTGTTGGTTTTATATTGTTGCATTTGTTGGAATCTTAGGCTTTGATCAATGATGTCTCCTTGAATTATTTGTTTTGAGTGGAAAAACTGAAGAGGAGAATCCCTCTGAAGGTTGATGGAAGTGCTACTGGTGGCATTGACTTTGTATTTGTATTCTCATGGCACAGTACAAGATTTTTCTGCAGCGGACGGCAGCTCAAGGAATGAGTCTGTCAAACATGCGTTCAGGTTTATCATTTATCATCAAAATTTTATAGACCTTAAAAGCTATACCAGGGCTGGCCTCCAAAACTTCCATCAGTTCTTAACTTTGAATAAAAACATGACTAAAGTCTGTTAATGGGTGTCATAGCATTAGCAGCAAGTGTGAAGCAAGCAAGCAGCAAGGCTTTTGACTTACCACTGAGAATGTTCAGTATGTCACTGATGTCTGCACTGATGTTTGCACTGTGGTGTTTTACATAAGAGGTATTTTGTTTTTTATATGCTGCATAATTTTATGCCAATGCTCCTATTTGTCTTTTTGTCTCATACTCTTGCCTCGGCACGGTAGTAACCTTGGATCAAGATGCTGAATAGCTGATGGGTCAAGAAATACGTAAAAAAGATGTGATTTAAAGTAAATTTTTGTATGTAAATGGTTAAGACTGTTTCATTGAAGGAATAGTAGTCTTTAAACTGGATTGAAAAAAGAGACCAGGGAATTTCCACTCTTACTTAAAATGAAAAAGCTCTTGACCTACATATGTAGTTGCAACTGTGGTACTCATGGTGAGCTAGCTACTGTAGTTCAGGGAATACAGGCTACACCTGAAGGCTGTGTGACAGATGTGTGCACAAACCTTTTCAGTGGCGACACTCACCAAACATCCTGCAGAAAATGTTATTCAGTGAAACTATTAAACTAGGAGAGCTTCCTTCTTTGTCTTATGGTTATGACCACCCAAGACCAGTAAATTGCCACTTCTGAGGTATTAGGATGGAATATAGAAAAGAGAATACTCTCAATGTGAACACAGAGAAAATATAGAAGGGACTGGTGGCATCACTGGTGCCATGTTGTGCCATGACATGGATTTAGCAATGCCATCATTACTGTGATATACAAATATTTTGGTTTTAAAACAACGCAAGGGAGATTTACTTCCCATAACACCTGATAAAATGTGGCACATGTGTGCGCTGTGTTACTCTCAAGGTGTCCGTCTTCAAAGGTGAAGGTCAAGGTGTGCAGGTCAAGGTGTGCATACAAATGTAGAAATGCATTGTCTCAATGGCTGCTGCTGTAGGTCGCCATTATGTTTTTGCACATTGATTATTTTGGAGCGATCCAAATACAATGTGTATTGAGAGCTGTGGATTTTCCTGTACAAAAGTAACTGCAGCTCACTTAATTTTGGAGCAATTTAATGAAGCTTGGGTTTAATTGTAAACATAAGAAATTGAACATAAAACTGGTTACTTACTGGAATTAAATTCAGTAACTGTGGGCAGATTTGATCAACTTTATGCTGATACATTCACCTCCTGAGTAGCCACAACTTGTAGTGTTAATTATTGAGAATTTCTGCTTTTCTTAGATTCTCCAAAAATGTAAGCAGCATCAACAATACAGTTCACTCACAACTCAAAAAAACAGCAGATGTAACTACTAACTCTTTGAATTAATTACATTACATTTACTAATAAACCTACATTATGGGACAGCCAACTCCTCACAAAACACATGTGGGCCTGTATCCTACTTTTATTCCTATTTGGAGCCAATATATCTTTTTTTCTTCTTAATTAATATTATATTCCCCTTGATTGCTAATAGAGTGAAAAGGAGTCATGTATGAGTGGAGTATCCTTTTTTTTATTTTCAAAGTACCATGATATAACCACAAAAAAGAAAATAAAAAAAAATCATTGCCTACTCCTAGAATATAGGCAGAAGGGATGCAACAATCATTTTTGTTGAAATAAAGAATGAAGCACTAAGTTTTAGGCTAATACCAAGATTGGTATTTAAGAGTTTAAAAGGTGTGGTGCAACACGTTAAACATCATCATCATAACATGTCCAAGCATGGTTATTAAAGATCTGTGAGATATGCATACTCAGCAGAAGATTCTATACAGTTGAAAAACAAACATATTAGAGCTTTCTGGTGGATAATTTATGTAATGGTGACATGAATCTGAATAACCTCTAGCTTCTCTTTAGCATGTGTACTGCAGTGTCTATTTATTGACTGTGATCCTTTGTTTTTATTCTTATTCACTGCTTTTGCTAGACCACCAGACGAGAAGAGTTAAGAGTCAATCTGACTGTCTGACTCATTAGCTGATTGACTCACTTCTCATTGTTGACTTGTGCATGTGCGAGATGAGGCATGTAGTGGGCTCCGGGCATATGACTCCAAAACAAAATGTGTGACTGTGTGGCTTTTTTCTTCATCTCTCTATAAGTTTAGTGGCCTTGTCTACAGCATTCTATATGATCGATATTGTTCTGTAGTATTACCTGGTTCTATGAACAGTGATGTTTAAGTCGAGATGCTGTAGCCATATTTAGTTTTACCCAACAGTGTGAAAACATTTTGAGACAGATTCAGAGATGAGGTAAAGAGATGTCGGGCAGGTGTGACTAAGAACTTATTACTTATCTGTTTTGATTCATTTTCCAAGTTTGTACTTATGTTTGCCATTGCAAATATTGTTAGCCATTGATGGGCATTTTACCTTTGTGTATGTAATAGCAAAACTTAAAATTCTATAAATAAAACACAATATTCCTAAAGGCCCTGACAAACCAAGCCGACAGTCGGACATCGGTCAATGTTGGGCTTTTCTCATCATTAGCCCACGTTGGCCCTCATTGGGTTCTTTTCTGCCGATTCAGCTTGTTGATGGCCGAGCCTGTCAGTGAATGAAATCACTTTGATTGGCAGTTCAGCTCAGAGCATGAGAGGATGAACTGAGGTGAGGAAAATAACATCAAGCTAAAGTCTGGAGGGAATGAGATAAAAAAAAAAAACTTCTCATATGAAGTAAGTTTGCTTTTCGTAAACCATTAAGCTCATTAGCAGAAACAGCGTAGTGATTTGTGTTTTTGTTCATTGGTGTGTGGTAAATATGCTTTGATCTTTCAACATTGGATTGTGTTGTTAATTTGAAAACTGGCTAACTCGCATCAAGACTGTCTTCCCCCTTCCCTTTTTAATGAGGATTACAGACTACCACCATCTGCTGGCATGGAGGGGTATTTCCTTTCACACAGGCGCAGAACGTACGTTCTGGTTGGCTGTTGGTTGTTGACTTCGTGGTGTGTTTATGAGCAACTTTTTTGGCCAAAAAATAGGTGACGTGAGGAAACACAGGAGACTTTTGTCACCAGTAGTTCTTGATGTTGGTTTGGTGTGTTTGTACCTTTAAAAAGTATAGCACTTCTTCGTGCTGCTTTATATTTTGTCAATAAGTGCTTTATGCTATAATATTATAACAAATTTGTTAAAATAGCAAAAGCACCACCAAAAAGTACAGTTTTGATTTATATTCCACATCCAAAATGTAGCCAATGCTACCTGACATTAAAGAACTCTGTACTGTTTTAAACAATCCTTGAATGTTGCATTCCACCAACTACCTTACATTTTACACATGCAGTATGCCTGTATGTGAAAAATGTTTATAACTCATTATACTGCCAGTGGAGAAATAGCCACAGCACAGGCATGCGTACTCTAAACTCACCCCTCATTAGCGTAATGCCTTCATGTCGTGTAGCCGATGCATGCTCATCATGCTCGTGCTCTGAAGCATGCTGGCTGGTCTGTGTGGGAGCTGTGAAGGGAGTCTCAGCAGTACTGCCACGCCTGCCAGGCCTGTCTTCAACCGGCTACAGCAGTGTCTGTATTCAGATGCTAATTCACACTCCCAAGGGCATTCTGTAACCAGGTCAGCCTTGCTTGGAATATTTATAGAGGTCTGCTGCTAGTGAAGTTTGCTGCTTGCTCCTGGGGGAGCAAAGGAGGTAGACCCTCTTTATGCTTAGTGCACCATTTCTCGAGAAAGTGTGGATATGAAAAATGCAGATACAGGGAATGAAGAGTCTCTGTTGTTGTTTTTAGGTGATACCATCTAATTCAAAGCAGTGACTGATTCAGTATTGCTGTTTTTATTTGACTTTTGTAAACAGGGAAAATCTCTACTACACAGTTAACTCTTACAGTTTGGAGGAGCTATGGTTCTAGTTTGCAATACATTGCCTCTGGCTTTGAGATTAGACACGTACAATACTGTACTGTATCACCATGTGTCTACTTTAACCCCTAAACTTGCTCTTGAATTGTTTAATAACTTGGATTAAAACAATAGATTTGCTTTTGTGAGAACAATTTAAATCTCAGTTTGAAAAACAAAAGTGTATCCCTGATTAGATAAGGGCTGATAACCTGTTTTATCCCAGTGCTCTATTCCTGACTCATGCCCACAGGGGTTCTATTTTTGCACTGAAAATGAACTAAATAAACCCTCTGACATTAGGCCACCACAGCCTCAAAAGTCATAGTTGAAAATATAGGAGCTGAAGGGAACAGTGAGTACACATATACTGTAGTTGATTTATTTTCTTCTATAGACGGACATGGTCTGGTCATGTGGTATTGTTTGAGTCATCAGATGTACAAGCAGTGAACACATGGGCAGCACAGGCACCCCGGATGTGCCGATCTCACTCTGAGGCACTGCATGTCAGGAAGATCATTTTCACTATCATCTATCACTTGCAGTTATCAAGCTATACAAATGTTCAAATATCTTCACAACCCCAACCCATACCCTGAAAAGAGGTGCCCGCAATAAAGGCGTACCACTGTATAATTAAAGACAATAAATAAATGTATTTGATGAATGATGTAAAAATACAGCTTTACATAATAAATAAATAAGTAAAATTAATAAAAATACATAGGTATTCCAGTAGCTCAGGGGACTTAACAAATAGCATGTCACAATAATTGATATTTAAGTGAACGGAAATACTTAGAAAAAATATTTATCAGAAAAAAAAAGAAAAAAGAAAATTACAAATATAAAAGGCAGAGCTTTTGATAATGTTGCCTTTAGTATGATTACAAGTTCATTCCATTCTGCAATGTTTAAAGTGTCTGTGTTGTTTCCTATGGTTGTCTTGCTTGAGCCACGTTCCATTGCCCTTGTGATTTTTCAGTGGTTTCAAAGGAGTTACATACAAATATATTCTTTTCAGTTAAAAGCTTACATGTAGGATTTAATTCATTCTATTGCTTTGCATCTTTTTACTTTATAGGAATGCCTTCTTTTGGAATTGTAATTTCAAGACATTTTTCAGCTATATTGACCAGTTTAAAACATTTGTTAGAAAAGTTATCAAAAATGAATTAACCATTATAATTATTACATTACTTTGATGAAGTAATTAAAATAGTTATATTACTCACGTTATTAGGACGATTCAAAAGTAACCTTCCCAACACTGGTAATGAAGTAATTTAACATGAGTAATGCTGAGCACTAGACATTTCACGTTTGAACGTAAGCTATCTGGAAAAGAAAAGAAATACAATGGTGTAACTCATCAGATGAACATTTTAAGTGGATTTCAGACATGAAAAACTGTTTTAATTACACCTGTGCTCTTTCTGTTCTGAAATTTCACAAACACAAACCACATTTTTCAATGAATCAGTACAGAGTAATTTATCACTTAATCAAGTCTTTTAATACATTTTAAAGAAACCTAAATCTGACCAGCGGTGGGATTAGGATACACCAGCCCAAAGGTGTCAAGTTTAAGTGACTAAAATTGGTTAAGGTCAGGGACAAGAAACCACTGTTGACTGAAACCCTGGTCTGTTGGTAGAAGTGGAAGTGTTAAATGCCACTGTCGCAGCAGTATGAAGGTCACACTTATTCCTGTCTTGGCACTCAAAGGAAATATGGGCCATTCCAAGTTGTTTGTTCACACCCAAATTAACCCAGCCAGCATTGTAGTTTGTCCATTCTTGGCTACTGTGGCGACAACATGACAGAGTAGTGGAGATGGACCTGCTAGATATTGTAGATATAAACAGCTCATAAAGAAACAAAATCACATTCTTAGACGTTAGTTTCAGGTGATTATTCAACAATTTAAAGCTATTTATACCATAGTGTACTTCTGCAAATATACCCCCTCAATCCTACACACTGACCCTTTTTAAAGTTTAACCTGTCAGTGTTGAATTGTGTTGTTTGTCATTAAAAGTTTACTTTTGATTTAAAGTTTTTAATGTAAGTTTATACTAAGCTAGCTACCATTAACTAACATTATTGCTTGTGTGAGTGAAATATGTATCACATGTCTTTATGAAGATTGGCATACTATGTCTAACCTCAGATATTAGGGTCCTGCACTTGATTTTCTTCAGTGAGACTTGAAGCTTGGTGTAAGAGTTGACACCAGCAGGCTTTTCTGCTCTGGTGACTTGTTTTGTTTTGTTTTCTTTATCAGGATGTGTTCACTGTATGGTCTGCAGCCTATGCTTCTTTGCTGGGACTTTACTGGCACTGTGATCCAGACCATAAAACTGTTGGTCATGTCAACCTCAACATTCCTGCTGCAATAGTCAGTGACTCCACATCTACACAATCCCTGTCCTCTTTGTTGGTCTACACCTCAGTACTCAAAATTAAAAATGGCATCCTTAACATGTTATCTCAATTTAAACTACCACAAAACTGTTGGAAGATTTTGGGCTGTAGCTTTTGGCAGCACCGTGAACAACCACCTTAGGGAGTAATTCATGCCCACACATTTCTACAGTCTCTCTAGCATTCATTACTTGAGCCTTGAACTTCAGTGTAAGGCTAGAGGTTTTGAGTTGCTGTCACACGTCCTGCTCCTCTTTATTATCTTGATTTCCTTTGTTTCTGATGAGCTCCTTGGAAATATACTCACGCACTCAGTGTGGGACTGTGATCGTGAGAAAAATTGTTGTGCTGAATGCTGAGGCAAGTCTGTAAAAACTTATTGTGAAATCAGTCATCACTGACCGGGGTTGTATTGATGTAATAATGAATTTTCTTACTGGCATAGAGGACTTTCTCCCACTGTGTTACCTTGACACAAACCTGTATGTGTACGTTAGTGTGACTCTGTGTAAATGTGTACGTGGATCTCATGAACACATGTTCCTTTGTGTGCGTTGATGTGTGGGGGGGGGGTCATTCGTGGTTATGCTATCAGCCATGTGCAGGCTTTTCTGCTCTGCTGAGCTGAGATCTATGTACGGAGTGACCATGTGTGTCGGTGCTGTAATGCAGGATTTACTGCTCCTGTTGATACCTTCACGCGTTGCCCTCAGCACGCGCGTGCAAAGGTTTTCCTACCACTCAATTACATTTTTGTTCCACAGATTTAAGGCACCTGTGAAATGAGGTTTATATCAGCAGCATAGAGCCTATCTTTGTGGTCTGGCTTTATCTAGAGCAGCTGCAGACTTGCTGGTAGAGGAGATGGCTCTATCTTGTATAGCCGTGCTGAAAGTAGCTTAGGTGTCTATGGCACTCGCTTGCAGCTTAGCTCCTCTTTGAGTGCTGTGTCTCTGCGTATCTGTGCAACTTTTGATGTCACGTCACTCTGTAACAGTATAGTGTCACAGCTCTACCAAAACTGTAGTCTTTGTACAAATATCAACCTTTTCAAGAGAATATATGCAACCTAATTGCTTTCATGTTGACTCGAATGCATTTCATGTTTTTAAATCATTATTGCCTCCATCATCGTTATGAATAGATGTACACTTGTGGTAAATACTAATGGGCCAGTAAAGCACTCTTGGTAATAACAACCACCCAATGTAATGCACTGTGATCTCAATTAGTGCACAGGTTCAGAGTTATTGCTATTTTAATGGTCATCAGTAAATATTTTCCATGTGAGAGTCTTTTTTTTTGACAGGTGTTAACTTTCAACTAAGCAATGAATAGGCAACCTGTGGCTCTAAAGCCCCTCTCCAGTGACTCCCTGTGACTTTGACACAAAAATCATATGGAAATTGATAATAGATACTTTTTAACATTTTTATTTATCAGTGTTATAAAGAAATTCTGTCCTCTCCAATGAAAAAAAAATGTGCACACCAAATTGAAAAATTATTTAACATTTCATCAGCTAGAATGTTACATCATAATGTCTGAAGCCTTTGGCCATCTCCGTCTGGAGTTTCCCTAGCTTGGCTAGCTACGGATTCCAAACGGGTGAATGTCTCAGAGGAAAATAGAGCATTTAAAAGTTCATGGACAGATTTGTTTTCTTTCACTGCCAACTCTGCAAAGTTAAAGTATCAAATAATCATAAAATGCCCACTGCAGAATAACCCTACTTGTGGAAACAGATCGATGAATGCTCATTTACACCTGTTGGTAATGTTGATAGCATAGACCGAATATGAAGATGGCCGACATGTCTCCACTTCCTCTCACTATGCAAAAATAATTCCAAAATAGCCCAGATACAGCTACTGCGATGTTGCACTAGTGACATAATTTGTAGCCAGAGTCTGCTCAGTAGCAATCTGTACTGCAGCCAGCCACCAGGGAGCTAATCAAGATGTTTTAGCTTCACTTTTGCGGAGCTGTTATGTTGTCAATCTTCATATACAGTCTGTGGTCAATAGGCTAATTTAGACTATATAGGTTGTGTCATGTACGTTACGAGGCTAAAATAAGTTATGCAGCTCCAAGTAGCTTTTTTTTTACCTTGTGGTCAAACATTTCTCTTCTGATGATAACGGTTGCAGACCCCTGAACAGAAATCAAATACAAAATCAAACAGATACTAGCAAAATTAGAGAAAGAAGCTAATTTGCATTGCCTTATGTTGCATTAGTGATGCAGTAAGTGCACATTAACAGCAAATAGTGTATCATGTCTTTTTAATCGCAGCAACAGTTTGATCTTTGTCTTGTGAACAGCTGTTTTCTGTTTGTAGCACATTAGATCATGATTATGCTGCCATTTATCACCCATGGATCAATAGCACAGTAATTACACCTCTGCAGTCTTGCTTATGTAAAAGTGCTTGCCCTCTCGCAGTTCGTTTCTAAAATGGCAATATGATACCAACCGCTTATGCTTACCTAATGTCCCATGTCTCCATAGCTGTGATTCTTAAGTCAGGTGATGTTATTGATCTGACACGTTTTTTTTTTTTTTTTTTTAATTTGTTCTGTATTGATTTAAGATATTTTACATGCAATGAATGATCTTCACATTTCAATCTTAAACTGAGAGCCTTCTGCCGAGCTTATTCTAACACTTCTACTTTATACGGTATTCCTCTCTTCATAGCCATTCTCCCTGAGGCGCATGTTGACTCTGTCTCCATTTCTGCATAAATTGTTTGGCAAAACAGAATTGTGTCATCAGGCGGTAATAGTAGATTAGTGTCCTAACTAAGTGTGTGTATTTTCCAGTGAGCTGCCTGTTCCTAATTCTCTGCCCTCCTGTCATTTTCTCCCTCCAGACAGCAGTGCTTTGGACACACAGGTTTTAAGTCATTGTTTATCATCAACCCTGTAGACACTTATGATTTCCCAGCATGTGCATGTGTTTGTGTATATGTTTAAATGTGTATAAATTTTGTGTTTGCAGTGGATTTAGAATAATACATCTACACTGTAAAATCTGACAAGTTGATTCTACTTTTATAAAATATATATATATAGGAAAAACTGATTGCCTTAAAAAATTAAACATGTAAAGTAAATATAACTATTTGTCTAAATGTGTGTTTACTTTCTATCTAATTGTTAAGTTTACTTAAAATTAAGTTATATGTACTTAATTTTTTGGAAGTTTTTGCAACTTAAAAATGACAATTTTGATTAAATCAGTCTCTTCAAGTTTTAGCAACTTCAGTAAACCAAGTTTACTGTGCTATACAACTGTATTCTGCTGACTGCAAACCAGTCAGTCATAGTTGTATTTTCTTAAACATGCAAACAAAACAGAACGTGCAGATCGTCTAACTTTGTCATTGGCAAAATCCTCTCTGTGATGATCAAGTTAAGTCACACTAACTTGGTTTACTGCAGTTGTTAACACTAAGAAAAAGCAATTTCATGTTTTAAGTTGCAACCATTTCACACAATTGAGTAAATACAGCTAAATATTAAGTTAATTTAACAATATCATATAAAGTTAACAGAAATTAAGATTTGTAGTTATGTTTACTTATTTTTTTCAAGGCAATCGGTTTATAAGATCATTTTAAGTAAGATACCTATCTGGTGGAGTGTGTTTTTATTTTTCTGTGGTTAAATTGCAGTGATATGTGTAGTTATGAAAGAGAATGCAGCATGTGCCTTCGAGCCATCTTGTTGTCACTTTGTGCTGGTTATCCTTTTATTCCTTCTCAGAAAATGATTTGTGTTCCAAACTGGACGTTTTGGTCAGTGAGGATGGAGCGTTACACAATAGGCAAAACTGGCCTGAAGCACCAAGAGCGGCAAAACTCTCAGTCTTGAGCCCACAAATTACATTGATGTGGAATAATTTGGTCTTTTGCCTGTGGTGCTTCCCTCCTTTCACCCTGTGCTGTACTCCTCCTCTCATATCATTTATCTTATCCTCAATTGACCTCCAAATGCACTGCATTCTCCCCAAGTACATTTTGCTACACAGTATATTTCTTTTGTTTTTTTGCTGCTGTTTGCTTTGTGTCTAGTTGTGCGCGCTTACCTTGTATTTCTTGTTTTACATTGTGTGTTTCTTCTCTCTGCAGCCTCGCAGTCTTTTGGACCCCAAAGTGCTCGGCTTGCAGTCTGGAGGGTGAGTGGTGGCTCACTTCCTGATCTGATCGGTTCACAATAACACAAATCTTAGCTGCTGTGCTGTTTTGTACCCCCATGCTGAGCCACATGTAGCAGACATGCTGATTCTCTGGCGTGCAGCCCCAGTTTAGGTATCACGCTCTCTGTTTTGTGACAGACAGACGATGAATGACGCCTTTACAACATCTATAAAGGAACATATCCTCTTGGCTTCACATGCCTCAGTGATGTCAGATTCAGAAATGTGTGTGAACAAGTAATTCAGAAAATATATGCAAAAGATAGATGAAGCCATCTGTTGTCATAAGGGAAAAATAGCTAATAATCATATTTAACCTCCATTACCCCAGCTCATGCCATGGCAGCCATCTGCAGCATGCATCGTGCATACAGTAAAGCAGCAGCAAGAGCCAGGGGCCCTAGGGTGAGGCAAGGGCCGGCGCAGCTCGTCACGTTTTGTATCTTTAGGGTCACACCACTGATGTCGCTGAGAGGGCTGACAGAAAGGCTTGAGGAGCTTTATCTTTGTGGAAGCATTGAGGCCTTGATGTCATGTTGAGGTCATTAGAGAGGCTTTGACTGACAGTTGAGGTGATGCCACTGAGAGCCTTACGGGAAAGGAGCGAGACTGGTGGGAAAGCAGTGAGGGAGCAGTGAAGTGTGCACAAGAGAGTTGAAGAGAGCATGGAGGGAGCAAGAGAACTAGAGCTGAAGTATTGAAGAGAAAAACTCATCTTTAAGTTAGCATTTTTGAGGTGTGGAGACAGTTCAAATAATCTCATCTTCAGTAATTGGAGATTCCAGATTCCAAAACATTTGGGACACTGTGTAAAATGTACATAAAAACAGTATGCAATTACATGCAAATTCTTTTAAATGTACATTGGGAGAAATAAGTATTTGAGTATCCTCTTTTTTCACTTAGCATATTTTCAATGCACACTAAAATCTGACCAGTTTATTTTACTTTAAAAAATCTAGGAAACAAATATACCTTGAAAAATGCAATTACCAATAACTACTCTTAATTGATGTTTGCAAGATGCTGCGTGAGTGAGTGTTCACATGGGACTTTGGCCCATTTTTCCACAAGGAAAGTCTTTAAATCTTGAAGATTTTGGAGGGTCTGCTTGTGAATCTTAAAAGAGTGTTATACTTTCAAAACATCCACAATTAGTGGCCTCAGTTCCCAAACACTTACTGAGTGTTTTATAAAAGGAAAGGTGATGCAATACAGTAGTTAACATGCCCCTTTCCCAACCTTTTTTGGAACATGTTGTCGGCATCAAATTAAGAATGAGTGTATATTTACAAAATGTAATCAAGTTTATCAGTTTGAACATTTAGTATCTTGTATTTGTACTGTATTTAATTGAATATAGGTTGGAAAAAGTGCAAAACATTGCATTCTGTTTTTATTTAGAATTTATAGTGTCCCAACTTTTTTTTAAATTGATATGGTATAAAAACTAATATAAGTCCAGTAATACATGTGTGTATGAATATCAGGCATTACTGTCCTAGCAGCAATACCCCATAAATGTTAAGATAACATGGAAGAGAGGGCATCTAAGGTAACAGCAGAGGGTGCGAGGTATTACATAGAGCTCCAGTGTCGGTGGTCGACACCATGCGAAGTGCAGAGCAAGGGGTGAGACAGGTGAGGTAGGAGGCGTGAGCCATGGTGTTTGCCGGCTGTGTAAATCAAGACCCCCTCTTTCACTGTGGTAATGTCTCCCCCAGCATGGCATTATTATGATATTAATACACTTTAAATCTGTCTGCTTCTCCAGGGCTGGCAGTATTCTTTATGGTATTGACAGCATGCCAGATTTACGCCGCAAGAGGACAGTGCCTCTTGTCCGAGACCTGGTGAGTCATCTGCCTCAACAAGGTTATGTGTGATTTATGTCAAATCTATCTGAGTGACCCCACATTATACCACACTGGTGGAATCCTGCTCTGTGTGAGTATGGAGTCCTGCTGTAGACAATAATATCTTTACTGGGAGCCTGATAAAATGTTATAGTGCTTTAGAGTGACATTGCTTGTTTCTTATCACTATGTAATATATCCCAGGACTAATATTAGCCTGGCTATTCCTTTAGCTGATGTCTCTGCAACCATAATGGTTATTAAAATGTAACTTAATCTGGATTTGTTAATTTAATCACGAATTGTCACACATGTGCGCACACACACATGCACACACACACATATGATTGGGATGATTGGAAATCAACCTAATTGCAAGAATAGATGTTGGCATTGTACATTTTTGCAAACCGCAGATTTGTAACATTTGTGAATTATAATGGAGCCTGTATGTCAGTCTTTATATTTGTTTATTTTTCAACAATGCTGTGGCAACACATTCCAAAAAACCTCTCAAATAGCACCACTTGTTCAATGGACTTTTGAATCTACATATGACACACTAGGTATCCTTCTGCGTCAGTATTTGACATTCTAGGACAATGTGTCAATTTATACATACATGGTGTCTTTTAAAATACATTTCTGTTTTCACAGGAAATGTACAGTTTCTCCTCATTCGACAGCTTTTTTTTTCTCAAAATAAACTTACAACATCAGTAAAACACATCGTACATCTGTTTATTTCCTTGTGCAACAAAAGCATGTAGCTAGGTACAGGTAAAAACAGAAAAAAAACCCATCATTATATGGCTCTACATTCATACAGGAAGCAAATGCGGGTTCCTGGGTGAAAGTCTGGGGTTTGTTGGACACATCAACCTCTCCTACAATGTAACTGGCGATGTTGTAAACATTCATAATAAACTGATGCTGCCAGACGGTTTATCATGCTGCCGCAAAAGATGCCTTTCTGCGTTGGTGTCTAACTCTGAAAAGGCTGACTAAGCAGCACTATTTGATAAGTTGAGAATGAGAACGGGATGGTTGTGGTTAACGTGATAATGCTTAGGCACAAAATCCTTGGAGAAGATCCTGTTTTGGCCTCAAACAATTGCTTTTGGTGGCACAATGAAGGCTGAATATGCTGCGAATGGTAAACAAATGGTTTTGTGTTTGTTGGTCTTGGTGGCACAGTGTCACTTCATCCACCACACCCTACACCCTAAGATGAAAAGGTCATATCAAATACATGTCATCAGAACGATTTTACTTTAGAAACGCTGATTTGATTGGTTTAAAACGTACCAATCGAATGTATCCTTGGTTTGCAGAAATGTACAATGCCGACATTTTATTCTGGCAAATGGTCTGTAAAAATACTTTCCTCACATATATACCTGCTATGTACTTTCAAAATTTAAGTAGCTTAAAAAACGTAAAAACATGCCAGTAAGGAGTTGATTGGTCATAAAAAACAACTACTTTGGCTATTTGGAGTAGAGCACTGCGTTGTGGGAATGTTAATGTAACCTTAGCCATAACTCTGTGGCTTGATTAATTAGCCTGGAGAGGGTGTTTAAGACATTGCATCACAGTGATGCTCCACCATTTATTTTTATTGCAACATAATGTGTCATAACATATCCCACAGAGAGGCTTGTTGCAGTGCAGCCCACTTTAGCACTGTACCACATGGTTAGTCTTTCTAAGAGGCAACATGCTGTCGTGACGCCAGTAGTGTTCATGTCTGTTTTTAACTGTTTGTCCATTATGTGCTGCACAGTGTGCGTCTTTTTGTGTATGTCTCCCATCTTCATGTATTTTCGTAAAAAGGATAGAAAACTGATCAGAACTCTTATGATTAAAAAACAACCTGTATAGTGCTTAAACATACTACTCTTTAAAGATTTAGAGTTTCTTGTGAAATAATATGATTATGCAGCTTGATGTCATACACTTAGATGCTGATGAATGTTTATGTCACAGTGAACAACATGAGTTGATGCTGTATTTGTCCATATCTCTCATGAAATTAATAACCAACAATGTCTTGGTAAGTATGGGTTGTCGTTTTTTAATTTTTTAATTTTTTTGGATTTTGCGTGTATATATTTGCCATTCCTACATAGACCCATAACAGCTATGGGTGATATTTTTCAGTGAGTTGTCAGATTTCAGCCTCGCCGATGCTTGGCTATTTTTCTTTTTTTTGTCGCTCGGCAGGTGTCAAAAAAGACTTGCATTTACACCTTGAAATGATGACAACTCAACCCAAAAATATATCCGAGAGACTTCATTGACTTCTGATTTAACTGTGTGAGGCTTTTAAATCATGTAAAAGTGACACTGAGCAAGCCTTTTACACATGAGATGAAGTCAGTAGTCAGCAAACTAATTGGTCCCCTCTCATGCCTCTCCTTTGTCAATGTCCCCCATTTGCTGTGTGATTGCTTCCGGGCAGCAGCAGCGTTTGATTGGAACGGACAGCAGGGGTCCTCCCATATCATGGTGGGATGCAAAAATGTAAACAAACAAACAAAAAAAAAAGCGTTTGAAATCGATTCTTAAAGCATTCAACGCTATATTGTAGCTGAAGAGATTACATCTGGACACAGGGTCATATTGTATTGCCCGTAGCAACCTCAGCAGTTCTGGTGCATGTTGATAAACTTACATCAACACTCACAGTTCATGTAGAGGTCACGTTCCCTCCTACATTCTCCATGGCTTCCATGGATCTTTACCATAGCTGGGCTGTACAGACGAGAGGGTCGTGGTAAAGACTGATCCAATATTGTCAGCTGTCCATGTCTGCATTCCTCTGTTATGTAACTTCCTCCAGTATGGGATAAATGTTCTATTAATCTCTGGTCACTCAAACTCAGTGGATATTTAATATAACAGCTAATTTACATATGTGTATCCGTGTATGTCTGTGTGTGTGTGTCACTGGTTTGTGTTTGTGGGGGTGTTTAATGTTTGGGTAAGTTTGTGAATGTCTGAGCAGATGGGTGTGTTTTTTAGGCGTGTGTATGTGTGTGTGTGAGAGTCCGTGTTGTGCAGTGCAGCTGGCTTCACCCATACGTGAGTGTGTGTGTGTGTCTTGTGTTTCTCTGTTTGTGTCAAACTAATGTGCAGAGCAGACAGCAGAAAATATGATCAAAGCTTCATCCAACAGAGAAGTGAATATAAATGCCAAGCATGACTGCAGTTTAGTAACTTCTAATGCATGGGTGGATAAAGAATCATGCAACGGCTGTATAATCTCTCTTGATGAATAGTTGAATCTTTCTAGAGCTCTGTGCCGTAACCAGCAGTCCTGCATGGCAGTTGAGACACCTATACGCTCAGTATGGATAATAAATGCAATTCTTCTGCTGTTTGTGCTTAAAGCAGTCATCCTCATACTTCTTGTCTAATTCAATTTCTTTATTTCTTTCATTCTCTGTTCATGGCCCCCTGGAAATCATAGGCTTTGGTAAGTTTACTTACTTGTGTGCAAGCTAAGGGCAGGTGATGAATGCTTCATCAGTAGCAATGACTGTATATAAAAATGGACGTCGCGTCTCCACTTCTTCCAACTATGCAAAAATAAAGCCAAAATGTATCAGATATGGACGCTGCCACCTTGCACTAGTGACATCATTTGGAGCCAGATTGGAGCCACGGTATCGAGTTCCTGCTCACACACCCTTTTTGACCTGACTGAGCGAAGGGCATTGATCACAATCACACAGACTGATACACACATGTAGCTTTTAAAATTACATGCACCAAAATTTTACTTCACCATTTGGTGTTAGGACATTTGTGTGTCACAATATCATTTGATCTTACTTAAGTAGTTTTCCCTGTACAGAACACACAGGGAAAACTACTTCAGAATTTCTGGTCATAGGAACATTTGCAGTAGCTTCACTGCATTGCGTCCGCTGCAGCCTCTACCAAAGAGTAGCGTGAAATACAAGAGCACTCGCTGTGCAGCAAAGTCTGGGGACCAAATCGACTTCAGAGTCACACTACACAGCACATTGACTAGAAAACAAACAACCACACTGCTTGACTTGAAGCTCTGACTGATGATTCGAATTTCCGACTTTCATGGGGCAACCTTGAAATTATTGCTGTAATGCAAATCTTTTCTTTTTGGCTACTTTAAGTCCCTGCACCATAATAACACATACGGTATCAAAAGCCAAACGGATAATAAACAAGGCTTCAGTGTCCTCTTTTCACACCGTAATATTATCAGTTATAAACTTGTTTTTCATTGTGTGAGAATATGGAGGTGGGGCGTGACAGCATGTAAAAAGTGTTAAATGTGTTAGTTTTACAGTCAATGCGTGAGATTTGGCAGCCCTGCACTACATATGTTCTGTAAGTTACATGTACTGATGTGTGTAGAGCTGGGAATTACTTGGACAGCCATGCATACCAGGGTTCATACAAGGTACCTGAAGTACTTGAAGTACTTTAATTCAACACTCAGGAATTTAAGTCCTTGAATACCATGAAAATGAAATGAAAATTAGACATTTTTAACTTCGTCCTTCAAAAAGTACTTAAATATAATTGAGAGGACAACAGAATGATCAATTATTTTATTAAACGCGTTCGATAATTGTTTGAAATAGGAAGCAAAGAACGGCTGTGGTTGCAGTTATTTGCTAATGCCTTATTTGCAAAAAATCAACGGTAAGCACCAGTAATAGTCAGCACCAGGATGTTTCACTAGCCTGCGAAACACACACCAGAGCATCATCAGCCATTACTGCAAGTTTTGAGCTGTAATTAATTAATAATGCATTGTTTTTAGGCCTTGGTAGCATGTTTGCTCCATTTACGAATTTGCACAAATGTCTTTGTTTTATCACATTAAATACCTAATCAAAGCCAAACTTATCAGAAAATAAAAACTTCTTAAAAAGTTATCAGAATGACCTAAAATGACAGAAACCACCTTCGCGACAAATTTATTTTATTTTATTTATTTAAATGTGTTATGTCCCATCCGCTCACATCAAGATGGGGTGTGGGGGGGCGGGGTTGTGATATATACAGCAGCCAGACACAAAAGGGGATTTTGGAGATCATTTTGGCTTCAGTTTTGTGGAGCTGTCATGTTGTCCGTATCTATATGCAGTCCGTTGATAAATAATTTATATAAACTATAAAATCTTGTTTTTGTTTTGAACTAATGATTTACTTTTATTCAGCCAATTTCTCTATCAAAATCACATTACATATAAGTTCTATTCAAGGCCTTTCTTCCTTACACAAATTATTCTCACAGATTGACAAGCTTTGTAACTCTATACAGATGTGTGTTCTATATCCTGACAGTGTGTAAATCCATTAAGATGCTGCATGAAACTGCAGATAGGTAAAATGGATCGGTGGATTTATCCCTTCATTTCTCGTCTCCTCCTCTTCTCTCAGACCCTCACTGCTCGAAAGGCAGGCATCTCGTTCGCTCTGGTGAACCGGTCCACCCTGAATAATGAGGACCTGGTGAGTACAAACATGCCTGCAATGCCTGCATGGGAAGTCATTGTGTGTTTATTGTGGAGTCTTAGTGGGTAATGAGGGGTTCTGCAAGGCCACGGGATACTGGACCCATGTTCTCATTATTTTTTAAGAGGGGGTGGTGTGAGAGCAGGGTGCTGGAGCTCTGACAAACTTTTATAGCTGTGCTGTTTGCTGCAGCCGTTGTACTTCAGGGCCCAGGATAACATTACCAGGAACATGGGGATCCAAAATGGAAATTAGATGGATTGCATTAGCTACTGCCTTTTTTTTTTCTCTGTAGATGTACAGCATGCCATCATCTGTCTGTCCCTCTGTCTATAATACATAGTGCAGTTTACCAAAATTGTCTCTGTGGAATGCTTGTCACTCTGTCTGCTGTGCTCCCTCTGTCAAATTATTTTGCTGAGTTTAGAAATTAAGAAACGGTCACATCATTTAGACAGTGCCCTACTACGATTGATGATAAGCTATGCATCGAGGAAGACCGCTATGGAGAAAAGGCAGAGTGTCTCCGTTGATGGTGTGAGACACTTTTGTGTTGACCTCCAAAGCTCTCTGCATTAATTGATTGGAATTCTTCCCTCCCAGAGGGAAGACGGCATTATAGGATGCAGCAGGAGGAAGCAGTTTCTCAGCAAGACAAACACGCAGGCAATTTCATATCCACTGATGTGCAACAAGGGGCTGCCTAAGCCTACAAGATCACTGGATTCAAATGTGCTCTGTCTGTCATCACGCTTAAATATTTCATCCTTTAAACATGAGACCTCAATTTGTGCACACTGATGTGTGTACATGTTTGTATCACTTGTCCATTTTGTGCACTTGACTTGGTCCTCATGGTCCACATGCCCAGTTGCCCTCCAGTGACAGGGTCTTGATTGCTTACTAATAGCTATGGGTTTTATGAAAAGGGGCTTTAGGGATGAACAACTTGTGTCCCAGATGAGGGAGAGATGACGTAGATAGATGCACTGTGCTAATTGGTGCAGGAATGGGAGCTGATTCTTGGGCAAATTTGGAGATTGCACCACAGTGGTAAGTAAGGACTTGAACTTCAGGGATAGATGTTCAATGTTCTGATTCGGCGTAAACGAGGGAGAGTTACGAGCAAAGCCGCAGATTGTGCAGTCTTGGTAAGTAGGACAAGCAGATGTCAGAGTTTTATCTGCTGCATTAAGTCCAGGAGAATGCTTTCCTGTGAGGACTGTGAGAGCGCTCAGTAAACGACCATATGCTGTTGGAGAGGAGTTAAGGGAAGAGAGGAAAAAAGGAAGGGTGAGAAAAAGAGGGAAATTAAGAGAGAAGATCAGAGCTAAGAGTGACTTGCCTTCGTGAACCTCTGACCCTGATGTCACTAATCAGGCAGCCATGTTGAACATACTCCCAGGATAGATGTTTGAACCTATTTAGGGTACTTCCATCTTTTTGGCTCATCCCTGCCCTAAATCCATATTCCACATATTCCAATTTCATATTTTTTCTCTGAATTCTAATTTGATTAAAATATCGTACTCTGTCATTGCTGACGTACGGAAGTCTCTTTCTCTTCCTGCGTCATGATTCCCAAGCATCTGCTTTTTAGAGCAGAAAGGAACATTATGTGTGGGCCGGCAAACGGCCTGTGTGTCCGCTCAATGTTCTGAGCTGCATGTGATCCAAGAACCAGAGCCTTTTAACAGAGACTGTCAACATGAACTGGAGCTGTGTTTACCTGCTGAGACAAAGGAAGGGAGCCACGATCTGACATGGGTCAAGGACTATCTGGAAATAAGATGTGATGCGTTGCTTTAAGTCAGGTCAGATATCATCAGGCAGGTCATTAGCAACAAAATATACTACATTAATTTTAAAAGACTTGCCTCCGCTTTCTGCCCACGTTATAGCTGAATCTTAAATGCATATTAGATAAGTTTAAAATGCGTACAAACGTCTAAATTTTAAGTTTATATGATTTCCAAAAACCACATGGATTCCTTGTTAGGGCTGAGATAGCATGGTAGTTAAAGCAGAAGATCGGAGGTGTGGAAGGCAGTAATGGCCGTATCAACGAGGTGGTTGACAAGGACAATAGGTGGTGAAATTGGAAAGGAGGGGTGAAAGAAGGAGGCGAGATTAGATTTTTCTCAGGCAGGGGTTGCAGCTGTCAGTCAATTCTAGCAGTGTCTTGCACAAAATCACCAGGGTTACCTCACAGTGTAACACATGAGACTCACACAAGCAGCACTCTGCCCACATCTGCTGCACAGTGTGACATGCAGGGTCAGGGGGGGGAGTGAGGAAGGGGGGGGAGGGGGGAGGGAAATTTAAAGAGACAGAAACAGATTTTGTTAAAGAAGTATTTAACTGCTAAAAAGATTGTCTTTTCATAAAGTTAGGGTGTCTGTGCAGTAGAAAGATGCAATTACGTTTGAGATTGGTGCTGTATAAACAGAGAAAACACAGGAAAAGGACTGTCTCATTTACTTTTTTGGTAAACCTACTACCAGAATGCACGTTGCTGTAACGGACCAACAAACACTCCCACTGATTCGTGATGTGAACTCCTCCGTTTGACACAATAACGTTTGGCTGGTAACAAACAATCTCATATTACAGTTGAACAGTGAGCAAAAACATGATTCTGAAAATTTTTGAGGTGTGAAATATGAAACAAAGTAACAGAATATTGGTTTATATCTGATCAGCACTGTCTAGTTTTAAAGTTTGAGTTTGGTCTGAGTTCGAGTGAGAGAAAGAAATGTTATAAACGGCATTCACACCTGGGTGAAACTGACTCTGCAGTAGTTGCGGGTATTTGACCGCTTTGGCTCTGATCGGCATTGATGGAAACACAACACCCAATGCGCTTATTTCAAATTAGTCTGCACAAAGCTCAAAAGAGAGACTGAATAAGTAAGAAAAATATAAAAAGAAGTAACCTGCTTAAAATTTTCACAAAACTCCATCCATACTGCTCTCTACAGTTAACCTTTTTTCAGGTCTGTCTGTGATGTTGAATGTGACAAACCAAGAAAAAACAGAACAAAAGAACAAAAAAACAAACAAACAAACAAGCAAAAAAAACAAAAAAAAAAAACTGAAAACATACATGCTTACTGCAGAGCCTTGTACACAGCTCTGGTCTACTGGCATTGGGAAAGAGTCTATAACCTGTCTTAATAAGGGGTTTTACCCATGTTTAAAAAACCTACATACATGCACTAATTTTATTAGAAAAGGGGTTTTTGTTACTTTAGTGGTGGCAAGAGTGGCGGTCTATACTTAATGCACAAGTACAGCCTGTAGTTAAAGCAACAGCCTAAGAGCCAGGAAAACTTTGCCAAATTATACATTTTGCAGCATCTGGTGGAGTTCCGCTGGGGGGAAACAGGGGGTACAAGTTAAATGGAGTACTTTTACACATATTACCCACATTGTTACGAAAAAAAAAACTGGATGAAAATCAGGGAAATATGCCTTTAATTGAATATATTCTACTCAGGCAATGGTTAAGAAAATGCTAAGGCAGAAAATTAGTTATAGACTTAACATGCTCAATAGTATTCAAAACATTTTGTTGGCTTATACAATAGAAATTAAAAAGATAAATATTTACCAGTCAAGTCAGTAAGAAAAACAGAGATGGAGATATCTCTGAGATTTCCCATGCTCATATAAATTTTGGCTCACTCAGGTCCTGCAGACTAGGTCAGTATTTAATGGTTCAGTATTGGATTTGGTTGGGCTTCCGGGTGTGGCCTGGATATAGCTTGTGTGCAAGTCGTGGATAAATCTCAGACATCTGCTTCATCTCATCATTCTCAGATTAGAGGGGAAATCTCTCTGTCTCCTTCTGTGTTTCATTAAAGGTCCTCCAGGGCTCTGCAGCCTCTCCACTGCACCAACAAAGTTTCACAATGTTAGATGGCCTTGCTGTCCTGTCATCTGGTGTCATTTAATCATCCGTGCAAGTGTTTGTGTGTGTGTGTGTGTGTGTGTGTGTGTGTGTGCGAGCGAGCAGTGCGGTAGTCCTCTTGGTAAAGTGCAGAGCTACTGTTCAGGTGCTAAAGCACATTGTCAACGCACAAGGGGGCTGACAGCAGAGGGAGGGGTGGAGGAGACGGGGTGAGGAGCGGAGCACAGTAGAAGTGGCACGCAAGTACCTCTTGAAGATTTATTTAACCGCCATACATTTCCTTCTCTTCCTCTGTCACACTCTCTCTCTCTCTCTCTCTCTCTCTCTCTCTCTCTCTCTCTCTCAATCTGGATAATGCTCACTTTTAAAAACCTTATTTACAGCGTCCATTGATTCTGCCTTCAAGAACTGGCAAGTCCCGGCCCATTTTCCAGTCCTTGTGGATGGCAGGGCTACTGCAGTAAAGCATTCAATTTGAAGAGGCTTCTGTTACACAGCAATCAGTCTAGACAGGCATCTAGTAGACTTTAGTATTTGGTCTGGAGTAGCTTTAGTCAGTAAACCACTCAATGTGAACAAAGCCTGTTGGCCAAGGATGCTGTTAATCTAAGCTTAATGAGATGTAAGGCTGATTTACTCTCATACGGCTGACCTATCCATTGATGTTAAGGTAATCAGAAAAGGATCAACAGAGCCTCCTACATGTTATCTCCTGAAATAATGTAATTGGTTAGATCGCTTTCTCTAACAAAAGAAGTTAGAAAAGGCTGCCTTGCGATGAACGATAGCTGCAGTTTAGCCAACTTATATAATTGCCAAGATGACTATAATAAAAAAGTGTATTGCAATTTCATCTTGGTCAGACTATACATCAATTTGAATTCTGCCTATTGAAGCTGTTTTTGTTGAACTTCAAACCTTTATGTGATTATATAAGGCTATTGTGTTCTCTCAAATGTATTTCTCTTTTTTTAATACTGACCTCAAGATGTATTGAACATTTCTGAAAAGCAATTTAAGTACAAACTTGTTTTTTATTAACTTTTAATATAATTCCAACTGTTATTTTCCACCAGCCCATGGTACCATGAGTCAGCTGTACCTCTTCTGTTTCTCACACCCCCATATTTTGTCTCTGTCTATCATTTTCTTATTATTTCTTACTCTCTCTAAATGACTTTTCTTTCTTTTCAGAAACTACATGTCTTCAAGAAGACTCTCCAGGCCTTGATCTACCCTATTTCATCCACAACACCCCATAACTTTGAAGTGTGGACGGCGACTGCACCCACCTACTGCCATGAGTGTGAGGGGCTGCTGTGGGGCATCGCCCGCCAGGGCATGCGCTGCTCAGAGTGTGGCGTCAAATGCCACGAGAAGTGCCAGGACCTGCTCAATGCAGATTGTTTACAAAGTAAGGACATAGAATTATCCCATAATGCTGTGATGTACTGCGCTTCATTGTTTTTCAGGCCAAGCACCTCTTTGCTAAAAAACAGATGGAGCAAGGATCCCCCCATTTTATTTTATAAAACCGATTTGCAGATAAAAACTTCTCTGAATACTTTGGGTCTTCTCTTGTGCTTGCCTGTGGCTGCAAATTCAATTTGTAGGCTATGTTAGCCACACCCTCTGCACTGTGGTTTTGAGAGTGATGACGTGTCAAAGTCTCTTGCTTGAAAATATATGAAACGATCCATTATGGCTCACAAGAATGTTCGTACACTTATAATAATACAGCTAATTGGCAAATATGTGGAAAAAAAGGTACTGCAAATGATTTAGCATTAGCCACCTCACACGATTGCACAAGGATTTATGGGTAACAGTTAGCCTCTGATTAATGCTTTGTGCTTTAAATTAAATGGATTTTATGAATAGGAAAACTTATCTTCAGTATTAATATGTTTGAATTAGTTTGGTGTGTATTTTCAGACACATTTTAATTTAAAATAAACAAAAGCAAATATTTAAATTAAAACTTAAACCAAATTATCAAGCAGTATTTTGGCAACCCCACTGCAGTAACTCAGGACCTCCCAGGGATCACAGACCCCCTGTTGAAGACCCATGTTGTTAATGACATTATATAGAAAGTGCGTTCAAAAAGAGCTTCTTCATTCTTATTTTATTTTACGCCTAATGTTGCTCTTACTCTCTGATTTTCCAATTTATTTTATTTTTATTTTATTTCTTTTTTTGCTGGCTAATAACCAAACAGCTGATAGATTAAACAGTATTAAAATCGGTTTGATCCGAAAACTTGGCTCGTAGGGGATTCTGTTAATTGCCCACAATGCTAGTGTGGCACTTTATCTCCCACATTTCTATATATAACCAACACTATACTTTAACTCCTACAGTATATGTGAGTGCTGTTCCAGGGATTTGTACAATACATATTACATATCTCCTTACACGTATTGCTACAAGTGACACGGTGCATTAGCACTGCACATTGGCACTAAATACCGTCTCCATCAGCTTTTTCAATCAGACACACTTCTGTTGTTGCGGTGTAGTCAAAAAGGAACAATGTGACATGCAGTCTTCAGGATGATCCTCAGGCAATCCTCACATACTCTAAGTGGATTAGCTGAACTCTTGCTGTTATAAAACTCAATGTTTTATAACCATTATATACTAGCATAACAGTGTTTTCTAATTCAATCTGCGATTCATCTTTATCACAGTTTAATCTGCACTCATGAACACACTCTGTGCTGCGATCAGATATTGAGAATTACTCGTCTCATGTGCCTCTTTTGTCTTACAGATATACATTTACATACATATATGCACACACATATGCACCAACATGAACGTGTGAGATTGTGATTTCCCATCCTCCACACACACCCACACAGTCAGCCATGGCACACATTAGATAGGTTTCTTTATTGTATAAAACATGGTTGTACACTTTTGTAGTACTACCCAAATTCCAAAAAAGTAAAATGTGAATACAAACAGAATGCATTGTTTTGCAAATTCTTTGTGACCTAATTTCAATTGAATAAAGTACAAAGACAATGTATTAAATGCTTAAACTGATTAACTTTATTATTTTTTGTAAAATATACACTCTTTGTAAAATTGACGTCTGCAACAAATTCCAAAACAGTTGGGACAGGAGTAACAAAAGCCTGGGAAAGGTGTGGGATCCTTAAAAAACACCTGGAACATTCCACAGATAAACAGGTAATTGGTAATAAATGATACGATGATGACTGGGTATGAAATGGGCCATCCTCAAAGGGCACAGTTGTTCTTGAGCAGGGAAGGACACTTAGTGGAAAACTGTGTGGGCAAACAGTCCAACACCATGAAGGCTGAAATGTACATACATGTTTTGGAGCAGCATATGGTGCCATCCAGTCTTTTTAAGGGATGTGTTTCTGCTTATTCTAGAAAGACAATGCCAAAACACTTTCTG
Source organism: Plectropomus leopardus (assembly GCF_008729295.1). Classification (NCBI taxonomy): domain Eukaryota; kingdom Metazoa; phylum Chordata; class Actinopteri; order Perciformes; family Serranidae; genus Plectropomus; species Plectropomus leopardus. The sequence goes on from NC_056463.1 coordinate 28,079,451, forward strand.
CACACATTACCACATTGTGGCTGTGGAGTAAAAGAGTGCAGGTACTAGACTGGCCTGCCTCCAGTCCAGACCTGACTCCTGTTGAAAATATGGCAATGAAGCGCAAAATATGGCAATGGGGACCCCAGACTGTTGAGCAGCTGAGGTTGTTTATCAAGCAAGAATGGGAAAGAATTTCACATTCAAAACTTCAATAATGAGTCTCCTGAATTCCCAAATGCTTACTGAGTGTTGTTAAAAGAAAAGGTGATGTAACACAGCGGTAAACATGTGCCTCTCCCAACTTTTTCTTAAATTGTGTTGCAGGCATTAAAATGAGTGTATATTTACAAAAAAAGCAATAAATCTGATTAGTATGAACATTAAATATCTTGTCTTTAGACTGTATTCTATTGAATATAAGCCAGAAAGGATTTGCAAATCACTGCATTCTGTTTTTTATTTAAGTTTTACACAGCATCCCAACTTTTCAGGAATTGGGGTTGTATTTAAGTGAAAAGAAAGTTTCCTAACCTTAGTTTGAAAGGGAAAAAAAATCTGCGAGGAAAATGGTGAAGGCATATGATTGTCCACTGTTATAGATCACCAGTTCTCTACTAATCTCTGGGTATTAACTACGCAAACTACTGAGCCTAAACACTGTAACTCTTGTATTGTTTCAGGGGCAGTGGAGAAGAGCTCCAAGCACGGGGCGGAAGACAAGACCCAGAACATCATCATGGCTATGAAGGAGCGCATGAAGATAAGGGAGAAGAACAGTCCCGAAGTGTTTGAGGTGATCCAGGAGATGTTCCACGTCTCCAAGGAAGACTTCACCAGCCATCTAAAGACAGCCAAGCAGGCTGTTCTGGATGGGACCTCAAAGTGGTCTGCCAAAATCAGCATCACAGGTTAGCCTGAAATTGTATCAGAAGGATTATTCAATGAATCTGGCAATAATGGCACAGATGTTTTATTAGCTCCTATTTGCACTTAAACCATTGATCATCTGAAGAGTGATGATTGCTTTGTAACTGATAATGTCCTGATATGGCTGCAGGTGACCCTTGACCTTTGCTCCATGACCTCTAACCCTTTGCTCTGTCTTCCAATGCCAAATCAACAAAAATGCCATTACATGTCAGGCTCATCCCAAATGATAAACATTGTTATTCTAATTTGTATTAACTTGTAATTAACCTCAAGATCTTGGTCATTAACCTCTGACACTTAACCCCAATCAGCAATCATATTTTATAAGAAATAGAAATAAAAAATGATTAGGTATTTTTGGGAGAAGTAATTAGTTGTGAAGGTTACTAATGTATCACTGTTTTGTGGACAGTAATTGATGATATTTTGGTCATCTTGTAGAGACTGAAAGCAGGACAAACATTTACATACTCATCTACTATCTACTCTGCTCGACTCATGTACCCAGAGAATGACATGCTTTTAATAGCACGTGAATTTCAAACAGCAGCTCAGTCCGTGACATGCAGCTCTAATGAAAACAAGATACAAGCTGAGCGGTGTGAGAGCTTATCAGGTTGCAACAATGCTTGCCAAATGTTAAACGGTGGCACAGTAAATACAAAGCATCCAAGAGGCAGTAATAAATAGGCTACGGTGACTTATTATTATAGTGGAAGGGTACTTGCTGCAACTGACGGAGATCTTTATGTCTTTTTTGAGCTCACTAGCATGCTGATTTGTACGGTATACTTTGGAAATAACCCCCCCCCCCCCCCCCCACAGCTGCACTTCAAGCTCTCTCAGAGATGCCAATCAAAATGTCATGCCCCTGAGTGCAGTTTGACAGTACAACACTTTACAGCACGTTCAAACAGAAAATGATTGTTCTTTTTTTTTTGTGCATGTATTTTGCTTTTTTTTCAAGGCGGTATTAGTTCCTTGGGTTACATAAAGGTTTGGTGCTTTGAACAATACAGGCTTAGCAGTTTCTGAAATGGAAAATGAATAAGTGTTCCTTCTTTTCTTACCAAGCTTAGGTTGTCTTTATTTACCAATCTTCTTAGTGAAAGGGAAAACTAAACTAAACTAAATCCCATGTCCATATATGAGTCTAATTTCCTGCACAGTTTTTCACACCCTGCTTGATTACATAACCTTTGCTGGTCATCCATTTTCTCTAAAAACCATAAACCTAAAAAGAATGATCATCCTTGAGGATTACAAGGCTTTTCTTTCATTTACTTCATTATTGGTACATAGAGTTTCATTCCTTTCCTAGTTAACTGGCAGAAAGAAGGTCAGGAAGTTATCTTCGTAACCTCTACCCTCAGACTCCGATCCATCTCTGTGGTAGCTGTGCCAGGCCCAGCTCATTTATTGCTCACCTTGCATTTCTCCCAGTGTCAATACACTGGAGGGAAATAGAAGCAGAGAGGGAGGGAGACACATAGAGAGGGAGACTGAAAGGATGGGAATAGTGAAGAAGAGGACTGTAAGAGAGAAGAAGTGTGAGGTACAAGGGAGTGAGAGAGAGACGTTAAAAACACCCGGCGTTGCCTCAGTCAATTTCCCAAGGGCTTATTGAACGTCCCATTTTAAAATATAGTTATTGAGTTGTTGTTTGTCATTCATTAGATAAATGCCGACTGGCATTGACTCTGCGGCACTCTCACAGCGACCATGAGGTCTTCTGTTTCTGGCTAATGCGCACACCACGAGGTCTGGCAGTGAATGTGAACCTTGATCAGAAATACAATATTATGTGCTAATTAGCCCATCTCTGCTGATCACCAAATCTTCTACTGTACCTGCAAAGGCTCTGATCACATTATTATCAAACAAACATGCAATTAAGAGTATGATTTTACAGATTGCTGTATATGATATATAATTTCCTTTTTTCCTTTTTTTATGCATTTGGGTTAGGGCTGGCCAATATATTGATACTGTATTAGTATCATGATATGAGACTAGATATCATCTTAGATTATGGATATCACAATATCCTAAATTATGTCTTTTCTTGGTTTTAAAGGCTGCATTACAGTCAAGTGATTTAATTTTTTTGCCAGACTGTTGTAGCTGTTCTATCATTATCTTAGTTAACTTAGTTAAGTCCATATTACTGATTATTTAAAAAAAATAACAGAAGTCCTTGTGAAAGGACTAATAGTCAGCCCTACATTATTATTGCATATCAATATGAAGTTACTTGGTCAAAATTATATTTGATTTTTTCCATATCGTCCACCACTCATCAGCGCATATTCTGACATTGCCACAAATAATATACACCCTAAACAGAAAATTAAGGATTCAAAGGGATTCAAATCTGTTTATCAAATTAGAATTTGATAAACAGATTCAGTGCTAGATTAATCAACGCCCAACTATGCTCCCAGTTAACTCTATTGAAGGTGATGCACAAAATGAAGGCGCATTTGAAGGCAGGACAAAAAGCCACACTTCACACAGAGGGGTCGGCAGACAGATAATGTTTTTAACAATTTTCCATCAGAGAGATTCATGTTGCGTTAGTTTGTACATAGGAACTGTGACAGAGGTAAATGTGTGCCTACCTTTTCCCCTCTGCACATCTGCTGGTTTCAGAAAGATGACGTTTGATGATCTGATCACTTTATTTGAAGCCCGCTGACCTCTCTATGTGTATGTCACTGTCTCAGACCCGTCTGCTACTACAGGAGGCATTTGATTTTCAGTCCTCCTAGAGCAAGCAGGCCATGACTCTTCAAGCCTCTATATCCTTCCCACCGGCTCCTGTCAGCATTGAGCTGAAGGATATATACGTACCCTGAATTATTTAGACTGTCACTTATGCATATTTAATGCCTCAGTGTCCTTTTTCCCTTTTATGGTGCTGTGAAATACTACTGTCTCTCCTGCTCTGCACCTTCCTGTGTGCGTGTGTGTGTGTGTGTGTGTGTGTGTGTGTGTGTGTGCGTGTGTGTGTAAGTAAGATCCTGTATATTAGTGTAAGCTTAGCATAGATATGTTGTAGCAGTGGGCAGATGCACATGAGTGAAATCTACCTTTAACCTGGATAAAAGGAACAGATCAATCACAGATACTTAACACTTCACATATACACAAAAAGATGAATAATGGCTGCCGTCAATGAATCAGAGAGCTGCTTAGTTGTCTTGGCTTTTGGCAAGAGTACAATGTTGTTGTAGGCAGTGGAGGCAGTAACTAAGCTTTGATTCCTCAGTTGATACCATAAAGTCAAATGAATAAAATTCAGGAAGCTGACTAGTAAGCACTAAAATGAAAATATAGAGGTGGATTCATGACTGAGAATGAGAGACTGCTGTAAAAACCTATCCACCAGACCAATATTTCCTGTTTCTGATTTCTGAAATAATATGCCACTGGACAATAACCAGTGCCAATGCTGTGTCTGGGCAGCCCGATGACATTCCGACCCACGCTGTAGCGTGTTTGATTTTTATTGTTGTTCACGACTCTTTCTCTACAGCCACCACTTTAAGCAATATGACCCTAACCCTGAAATAGCAGAGGCATTGAGCACTGCCGTAAGCAAAGAGCTAGCACAGGAAGTTCATTCTTCGCAATGCAGAAGAATTGGGTAAACAAACATATCATAAACTCATCAAATAGCAGCTGGGTCTTTACTTACCACAACTGCAGAGGGTTCCACCTTCATTTGAAACAGACACAGGCCTTTATTTTCTCATTCCCTGAATATATTTATATTTTAATTTTTAATCCGCTTCCGTTAGCCATGTTAAATTTAATGCATCATGTCAAATGCAACAAATCCATTATCCATTTCAAATTAATAGTCCCCTATCATTTTCCTTTAGATTTCCAATAAAGTTTCCTATAAAGGCTTTTAATGTGACACATCTTTCCTGCCACAAGCTATCCACCTGTGCAATAACTCACCTCTGTCTGCTCTTCAAACTCCGGTCTTAGCTCCATGTCACTCTACACTGCTGACTTTATTTTTATTTATTCAGATACTGTTCTGCACTTTACACATGTATATTTGTACAGTCTCTTAGTTTTTTTTTTTTAGTTTTTTTTAAGCGTATTCCTTTATATTCTATTAATAATGTGTGCTCTTTATTCTCTTGTTCTTACTGCATGGAGCTGCTACACCCCAATTTCTCAGTTTTGAGATCAATAAAGTATATCTATCTATCTATCTATCTATCTATCTGCAGGAAGTTGTTGTGGAGATTTGCACAATTTATTTCAACAACAGTTCAGCTGGGACATCAACACCCACAGTGAATGAAACAACAACAGTAACAATAATGATAACAATAACAATAACAGTCATAGGACAATAATAATCTCATGACATCATGCACATTGTGAAAGACGAGCGGCCATGATTGTTCATGGACAAAGGTGTAATCTGACATGTCTGCAGGTCAAGTCAAGGCAAGATTTAATGACTCCAAAATCTGACATAGTGAGTGTCGGAACGGATAAACATATTGTTTCGTCTAAACCCAGCATTTGACAACCTTTCATCCATTAAAACAAAATTGCAAAACCTTAACATGCTCAGATATGTTGCTTATGTTTCTTACATGACTCTTCCCTCTTTTCCAACCCTGTCTTGTCTCCAGTCATGAGTGCCCAGGGCTTACAGGCCAAGGATAAAACTGGCTCCAGCGACCCATACGTCACCGTTCAGATTGGCAAGACCAAACGCAGGACGAAGACCATCTTTGGCAACCTTAACCCGGTCTGGGATGAGAAGTTCTACTTGTGAGTACTGTCTATTAATTTGACCTCCATCCGACCAGATAATCCCCACTAAGATTAAGAATCATCTGTTCAGGGGAGTCTTAAGGCATTAGTAAATACATACAAGACAATTCTCTTTCTTTTATCACTGGCTCTGACTTAATAGTTCGGGAAATTACTATCACTTATGATATGTTGCACACCAGCTGCACTGCAGAGATTTTGAAGATGCAGACGCTGCTAAAAACAGCTTTACGACGGCATCCATCATCGCAGACAACACAGGTCTTAACCCTGCCGTTTCAATAACAAAATAAATACTTTTGTGCTTTACAGCTTTAGTAGTACATGGTTTCTCTTTCAGTGTGACCTCTCTGTTGTGCTGATAAGCTTCTGTCTCAACAGCACAGACTAACCTCCCTGGTCCACTCAGTCTCCCGGTTACCTCTCTGTCTGTGCCTCAACTTTTTTTTTCTCCTCGCTTAGCCACAAATAAATCTGTTTGAGTTGGCAGACTATCTTGCAAATCTAACAGGAAGTAGAGTAATGAATGATTGTAAGCGAGCTTTCAGGAGACTAGGTTACACATTTATTTGACCCCCAAATAAGTAGTTTCAGACACAAGGGAAATTGGAGCCTTTTAGAAACCTGTTCAAGGCTTGCTATGCTTACCCCAATAAATACAGTTGTCATTTTAGCGGGGCGCCAGAACACTAATAATAAGAGCCAGGCTGCAAAAGGAACGTGTAATTTTCTCTTAAAGAGAGTTCAGCCCACCTTGATGCAGAGCAAAATTTGCCAGTACTTGTTGTTAGTGGTTGTTTTGCTACAATTTCAGTATAAGGTTGCCCTCAGGTTTCCTGTAGTCCAAGTAGTAAGACCAAATGTGTACTAAAAACGTGTTTGGAAATTTTCAGGCCTTTAGAAGTTTTAAAAAAAAGAGATTTGGAAAAAGGTTGCTGTTTAGTTTTCTTACAATAATAAACATTTGGGATAATGTATACCATATACCTCTATGTATACCAGAGTTCTGATCATGTCATGTTTTGAATGGTCATAAACTTTTATCATGGGTCCTTGAAAAGTCACTGAAAATTTTTGAAAATTTGGACGTAAAAATGGTATGGTATGGTAACCCTGTTGATATTTGACTGCATATTAGTGTTAAACACAACTGGATGAAATGGTTAAGATCAAGCTCACAACATTAGTTGGATACTTTTTCCATTATCTAAATACATAACAATGTATCGCAATTGTATGCGGAATCAGATTTTCAGTGAACTGTTATGCTAAATATAAGATAAAACTGTGTGAGACACAACCTTAAACAATTATATTGTAGTTATTATATGTACCTTTACATGCATACAGAAAAATCTCAGATTGTTTGGTCATGAAAACTGGTTGAAGTCATGGAAATCCATCGGCCAAAATGTGTAAGAACCCTGTGTTGGATGTTTAGTCCTTTGTAACCTATCTTTAAAATTGAATGCAGAGATAATGTGGACATTATTAGAGACAGGTCTTACCACAATGCACTGGGCATCGTATCGTATCGTATCGTATCGTATCGTATCGTATCGTATCGTATCGTATCGTATCGTATCTTATCTTATCTTATCTTATCTTATCTTATCTTATCTTATCTTATCTTATCTTATCTTATCTTATCTTATCTTATCTTATCTTATCTTATCTTATCTTATCTTATCTTATCTTATGTTATCCTATCTTATCTTATCTTATCTTATCTTGTCTGGTCTGGTCTTGCCTTGTCTTATCTGGTCTTGTCTTGTCTTGTCTTGTCTTGTCTTGTCTTGTCTTGTCTTTTTTTTTAATATGAAGGTATTTTTAGAATTATTCTAAGAGTGCTACTTTGTATACACTTCTGAGATTTTCTTTGTGTTTGTGTGCATGTCTGTATGCCACTTACAAACAAGGCTCCACACCTGTAATGAGACTCCAGTGATGGCTGTAATAAAACTCTTTCCCATTACTACGGGGATGTAGATTAATAGAGCGATACATTACTGTGTGCTTGGCAGAGAGCAAAGCTTCGGACTAGTGGAGCAGCAGCAGCCGGTGCTTCCCCCGGAAAGGGATTAGTTAAAAAAAAATACTGCAGATATTTTTTCTCTGGCTGTGGCACCCAAGATGTCATTAGAACAAAATGTAATCTGTCGCTTTTAATTCCAGAGCCGAACAGTCTGACCCCATCTGAAGCTAAGTGCTTTGGCCACCTCTGTTCTATTTAGCAGAGTCATTATTGTGAAACGTCTGTCAGCTGCACTAATGCAAAAAGACGGACATAAAGCTTTCACAAATAAATAATCCTTGCTATGAATGCTATACAGTCATTCTTGTTGAACATTCGGCCACTCTCTGATGACATCAGCATGCACTGGGAGTAAAAATATAGAGATGCTGAGTAAAGGTCATGCGATGTCTTGGGGTAATTCTTCCTTCCAGGCAGAGAGCCCTTCTCCACATCACACACTCACTCATACACACCGATGTGCAAACACCCACATCCTCTCATTTGAATCCAGGCAAGAATTGTTCTCCATATGTTACTTAGAAAAGGGTCAGGGAGGTTTCTCAGCTTGTATTTATGCTTGAATTGTGCATGTTGCTGTCATTCTGCTCCACTAAGTACCCCACCATGATGAGCTGTCACAGAATATGCTGTTGGGGTTGTTTATGTTGTTGGGATTGTATTGACCTGACATAATCATCTTCCAAACTGCAGTGAATGTCACAACGCCACCGACCGCATCAAGGTGCGTGTATGGGACGAGGATGATGACATCAAATCTCGGGTGAAGCAGCATTTCAAGCGCGAGTCGGATGATTTCCTGGGTCAGACCATCATCGAGGTTCGCACGCTCAGTGGAGAGATGGACGTTTGGTACAATCTAGGTATGTTACCTTTGTGATCTTAGTCTTCGTACAAGAGATATTAATGAACTTAAATTTTAATGGTGGCAGTTATTGTTGCACTTTTCCAGATAAAATATTGACTTTTTGTGATATTTTCAGATATTTTGAGATGTATATTGATTTTTTTGAAATACAGTACAACACAGATGTGATACCTCAGTTTTGGGATTGATACCGGAAAAATACTGTTTCATTTTAAATCTCAAATGTTTTGAGCTACAGTTGATCTCTTTTATAAACATAACTGGTGAAGAAAAAACTGTGAGCTGGTGATTCCATGACTGAAGAAGAACTCAGCAGACTTTGATGAATTACAGAAAGTATTTAATAGAGACTCGATCGAGGAGAATCACAGTTGAACATACAGAGTGTAGCACAGTGTATGCTGTCTGGAGATTCTGAAGGTGTACTTGTCTGAGGCTGGTACTTAACTGCAACAGTCCTCCCTAGGAATACACTACATGTTCCCAAATAAGGTTGTTTTACATACATCTTTGAGTGAGGGAAGATTCTGTTGGTCCCTAAAATTAAACGGATAAAGTGTGCTCACCCTGCACATTTCCAAGAACAGACACTAAATCTGAGACTGAGACCAAGATAAAGAAGGGCAGCTGTGGTGTTCTGGTATCTGACCTCGAGGCCTCTTGTAGGCCTGGTACTGGCTTAACTCTTGCTTGCACAGATTATCTGTTTTATGTACTACTGTAAGTGGAAACATATTATAACATATATTACAAAAATATATTTATATAAAAATTAAAAACTACAACTTTAATGTCTGAATCCAAGCAAGAGTTTTGTCATGCTTAAAAAAGCAGTTCTGAACTGGCAGAACTATGATAAAAAGAAATATAAATTACATTCAGAGTTGCTCAGAGGCCATGGCAGAGGCCATGGATTTTTTTTGTTATGCACACCTTAGGGTCATTACCAAAAAAGTATTGTGTTTTCATGCCCAACCCTACTTATCATTACGCACTTCACAGTGTTTATACACCACAAACATATACATGTTCACTTCAACTCCTCATATCTTAATCTACACATTGCCATTACACTGTAACCATTAAAAAGGATATAAGGATAGATGTATGGTCAGATAAAGTATGGCCCAGCTGAGATCATCATTACTATCCATGTACCGAGAAGCCACAGAGACCTGTGGTCCAGTTTACCGATGCTGTTGATGCAGGGCCTTTATCTGTTTCCGCTCTCATACATCACTGGTTTTGCTATGTTGCACGAGGTTGAATTGCAGCATAATGAGAGCTCCCACTTCTGTTGAAGTATTATGACTGGCGGGTGCTGTCTTTGTTTGCCTCTCTAGCTAAAAGGAAGCAATTTGTGGTAATTTTGACCCTTGACCACTGCTGCTGCTCTGTGCCTTTTTAAATGTCCACAATGAATGTTTAAACAGGCCTTTGCTGGTGTGGGTGTCCACCCCTCCAGCTGCTCTCGTCTCTAAGCCTCTTCAGCTCCTCTTCAATGTGGGCTTTTGCGTTTATAGCGCCAGTCTCCGTCGCTTTGTCACGTTATTTTTCACTTGTCTGTCTCTTGACCAACTGACTGTAGGGGAAAATTTCCCTTGTTTGACACAGTAGAGATGGATTGTATATGAGAGCACAGAGGGGGGTGGGGCATTTGAAGTCTGCAGCGAACCCCAGTAGCTGTGGAGTCATTACTGAGGCTCTGTGGTTGTGAGTGAGCAAGCACAAGACATCATGCACATGCTGTATAGTATGTGTGTTAAGGTGAGTTAACCTGCAGCCCGTCAAAGCCAGTGATGTCGCGTTTGCCAATTTTTTCCCATATATTAGAACGTCATGGCTGTGAGCATAGTTTCATTTGTATTTTCTAGGACATGTTGTCATTTGTTTGCCATGTCGTGTGCTTTAGATGATATGATTTGGTCAAGAACAGATTTCTAATTAGGTGGACAATAATGTTTCACTTTCACTGACTTGAGTCAGTACTTATTTGCTGGAGCTTTTCTTTATGCATCTCAATGTTATAAAACTTTCAGAAAATAGTTTCCACTTGTTTCACTGTCAGCTGTTGTAAGCAAATTAAAGCCAAACTATTGACACACAATTTAGAAAGCTGCACAGAGGCAGAGATTGGCAGTCTCAGCTGTTCGTCCCAAGTGCACAGTGACTGTACTGTATCATCCAAAATTAGGAAACTGATGCTGCTGTATGTTTTGGAATAGGGTCTGAGGAGTTTAAAAAGTGAGCTAAAACATTGATATAGTAGTGTCTGTGGATATGGGTAGCTACATGTTGGCAAGGGCATAGGTTTCATTGTCTACATTGGGGGAACACATGAAAGGGGGGTTTGGGGGTCCACTGCTAGAACATTTTGATTATCAAAAGGCTTTCATTCTGGTGAATTGTTATGCAGTAATGTGTATCTTTTCTGCACACATAATGATGGGGTGGTTCAAATGCATGTTCTAAATACTGGGGGTGTCCCAGGTAAAATCTACAACTATACATGTTTGCTAACCTTCCTAAGATGTGGCTTGTAATTGTTAGTCACCTTTCAGTGAATTTACATTTATAACTAACCCAGCTTGGTATTGTGTTACAGATAAAAGGACTGACAAGTCTGCGGTATCTGGTGCCATCAGACTCAAGATCAGCGTGGAGATGAAAGGGGAGGAGAATGTGGTTCCTCCTCACGGCCAGTACACCTGTTTACATGAGGTAACCAACATAATGTGATCAATCAGCAACCTACAAGGATGAAAAATTAAGCAGATGTGTAAGTGTCAAAAACTGCAGTCCCTCAAACTGCCACTTGAGGCTAGCTGCAGCAAAAACTGTTTTGGTCTCTATAGCTATTCTAGCTATTCATAAACTGTACAGGGAATTTTCCTACATCTCACCCGTTGACATTTTATTAAGGCTTAAAGTTACACATTATAACAAGCTGTCTTAAAGTTAAAGGGTATTCAGGGCAGAGCTGTTTGAGTGACAGACTGTCTGTGAGATGTCACCACAGTCTATAAGTCAGATCTACCCCTTGCTCTACATGTGGTCTCTTCTGGCCACAAAAAAATAAAACTGAGACAGGCCAAAATGCCGAACTCGAAGCTTTAAAATGTGAGTCCACAAACCAAAGTGTGACATCATGGGAGCTACATCCATTATTTGATTCAGCATTAGGCAAAGTCACTTCTCAAGTGACTTCAATCATTATCCATGGGGTTCTGTAATGGCAAGTATCTGGCAACATGATACGTATCATGGTTATACAGGTTACGATTCAATATATTCTTATATATTGCAATAGTGTAAGCAGTTTAGTATAAAGAGCATACCGTATACATAAAATCTGAGTAAAAAAGTTCAATTTCTCATGCAATCAGAACATCTGCATTTACATTTATCATAGCCCTGTTACATGTTAGCTGTATGTTGTTATGTTGGAGTAGAAGTGTCAAATGAAAATAGTTTACAATACTCCCATTTAGCACATTTGGGGTCTGAACACAACAGAACATGAACCAGTGGCACAAATCTTTACATGTAAACAATTCTTTAAAAACAGATTTAATTGTTTTTGATCATTGATACTTTATTGATGCTTTGTATCGCTATGATCTTACACACCTATGGCTAAGCAATAACTTTGTTAAGACAGCGTCTAAAGAATAAAAAAAGAATTTTATCGAGAACAAAATTACATGATTTTTTTTTAACAATCAGTAGTGGCAGTATAGTAAAAAATGATGTTGAAGATGTCTCCAGCTGTGATAGGAGTCTTGCCAGTGTGCTTGTAACTTGTTGTGACACTGTGCTCCATCATCATAACCTCTTCTGTCTTATCTCTCTCACCACTCACAGAACCTGTTCCACTACCTGACCGAGATGAAGAACAGTGGGGTGGTGAAGATCCCGCAGGTGAAAGGGGACGAGGCGTGGAAGGTCTACTATGACGACGTATCTCAGGAGATAGTGGATGAGTTCGCCATGAGATACGGAGTGGAGTCCATCTATCAGGCTATGACGTGAGCACCACCCTGATCTATGGCCTTTTACCTTACCAATCTGTCAGTGTCTCATTCGGCAGAGTGGAGGAGAGAAGGAAATGAGGAAAGGAGAGCAGAAAGAGAACAGGAGTAGTAAAGATGTCTCCTCAGCAGAATCAGAGCTTTGGAGGACTATTGAGCTCCTAACTTTGAGTGATTAATTGCTGGTCTCCTGGAAAAACTCCCCACCTGCCTTGGTCACATTGATCATGGACACCCATAAACAGTCTTGTTTCCTTCTCTCGCTCTCTGTCCCTCTGATCCTCTGTGACCCTGTCCATCCATAAATGTCTCTCTCTCAGTTTCCTCCACACACAGACCGTACTCACATATGCAAAGATGCACCACCTGAAACATTAAAATCATTGAATATTGATCAAGGTCATGCAATGTTAGATTCTGCAGTGTTGATGTAATGGCTACCACTGCAGAAATCTGCATTGTGCATCTAACCTTACATGGAGGGTGAATACTGGTGAAGTGGGACAGCCTCTGATCATGTACCCTCTGCTTCATTTTGAAGTTATGATCCAAATGTTTTAGCTCTTCATATGATACTATTCTAAATAGCTCTAAAAGACAGAATGAACAGAAAGGAGAATAGATGACTCTTCCTCAAACACACACTAATGCTAAAACATATTTTACCTGGAACTACTGTAAAAATGGGACACCTTTACTGGCATACTTGGACACTTCAGACACATTTTATGGTTATTTAATTCTGGGCCTAAGAAATGAAATACACAGTAATGAAATAAACAACAACAATAAGCATAACATTTTTTTCTGGAGGAGTGCAGGTACAGCAGTTTCAGCACTTCATTTACTTTGACACAGCTGTTTAATTGCAAAGTTATTGCATATGTCTTAGCCACAGCACCTATATTTTTAAATCACATACTTTCTAATGATGAACTGAGTGTTGGTATTTTGACGTAAAGATAGAAATGATAAAGCTTTACTCTACCACTTAACCTATTGTTGCACTTTACCAGTGTTCACCCTATCTATGTACCAGTGCACTATTGCCAACTCAGCAGACATTGATAGTCAAGATAACAAAGTCCTGTTTATGTGCCCCACTGAAATAGATTTTTGCCTTTCCTAAATTGTGCATTTATTATTATTTTTCCTTTCAAAACATACTGTTTAACCTGTGTTGATTGACATGTCTGCCATAATAGTGTATTTAAAATATTTGACTACAGCTAAACAACAGACAAAGAGAAAATGAGCAGTTGTAGCTGCTGGTCATTAAACTTAAGCTGAAAATGTCTCACTAAGCTGATCATGAACTATAACATTGTTTTAAAAAGTCATTTTTATATTGTATTTAGTTGCGGTTACATGGAGGTCAGTAAAGAGATCAGGTCTCAGCTTCCATTAGGGTTGTTTTTCTTACTTTTTTTTGTACTGTTGCCGAGTTTTGGATTTGTCTGCCATAGAGATGTACGTCCACTCTCCAGTATAATGGATATAGATGGCATTTGACTTGTGGTGAAGTCAAAGTGCCAAAAAACAAACAAACAAACAAACAAAAAAAATACATTTGAAAAACTCATCAGCAATGTCAAAAATCATTACAGTTTTACTCAAGACAATAAACAGACCTTGTTGTTGAGCAGCTTCATGTAGGAACTATTTCCTGTTGCCAAACTACATCTGCCAACTGTATCACTGCTCAGAGGGAAGGAGCGTACATCTTCTTGTGGATGAGTGGCTTGTGCTCGTAACAGCACAAAATGTAAACATTAATGGCATCCTCCTTGGCTCATTAGCTAGCAGTATTGGTGTGCAGGGAGCCAATTTGCAAATCCTGGGATGGTAAAGGAATGGCCCACCTCACTTAGCTTTATGCCCCTGATTGGCTTACCTTGACATTCCTACCCTAACCCTAACCAATCCCAATCCTCTCGACTAAACCCAACCAATCCAACCAACAAAGGCAACAAATACTTGCCACTCATAGGGAGAATAGTTTGGATCATTCCTTCACTATCCTAGAATTCCCAAATTTGCATGCGGTGATATAGTTGTTTGATGTTGTTCAGTATATAGAAAATAGTTCTCACATAAAACTGCTTACAACAAGGTCTTTGGATTATTTTGAGTAACAGGCTTATGATTTCTAAAAAGAGACATTGCTGTTGAGTTTCTCCAATGTATTTTTCTGGCGCTTTCAGCACCACAAGCAGAGTGCCATGTAGTCCATTATATTTGAAAGAAGGCACACATCTCTGCCGCTGATATCTCCAACACTCGACAGCTCACACCAAAACAAAAGCAGATTGATAAATAGCACTAGTAAGAAGAAAAATGTTTGTTTTTGATATTGTCATGAAAAGACACAGCTTTTAAACAGACTTTAATACAAGTCATGCTTTATTGTTTAATAATTTCAGTTCATGATCGAAATATATGTTCCAAATGTTATTTCGTGGACAGCTAAAATGGAGAATGAAGCATATATGTAGAAGCCCTCTTTCTTGTGGTAGAAATCCAAAGACAGATATTTTTGTAAAATAAGTAGATACTGTTGCAGCTTTGAGTCTGACTTTTTTTGCATTCAATAATTAAGTGAATAACAATGAGTACCTGCAGCTTCACTACATTATGATTTCAGTCTGAGCTGCTGTTTTAAAATCTCCAGTTGCATCACCAAACTGCACCTTTTAAGCTCTCCTTGCCTTTCAGAACACGCTTGTTGGGGTAGTCCCAGTAGCGGACTATGTAATTAGCTGCTGCCTCCGTAAATCAGACTTCTAATTGCACACAGATTGTGTTGGCAAATTGAATGAAAGGCGCAGCTCACATTCCTCTTTCATGTCCGGAAATCTGGCCACATGAATCCGAGGGATGAAGCAACACTGAGAAATTGTTTTGCTGTTATGGTTTTGATATCATTTGCTGAAATATGTTACAAATTTAGCAACATAAAATACTCTGGCTGTGTGATCATTGATGTTCTGCAGCAAAATGAGACCAATGATTCCTTCAGCAGGTTTTTGGACTAGTATCCTGTTTCTGATTTGTTTCCACCAGGCCCCCAGGCGTGTGTGATCATTTCTACCAGTTTCCTGATCACAGTCATCATGACTCAACCTCATACATCCAACAGCAGCTCCTTTTTTATCTTCCTAGTGACCCTGTAGGGCAAGCATGTCATTGTGTTGAGCTCGATTTCACTGTTTCTAGAATTCTTCAACTTCCCCCATTAATAGCCATTGTGTCCACATAAGAAATGGAACTGCTACCATAACAACACATAGCTCTCTATATAAGTGTTGCTGACACAGTTGATTGCTTTGGTGCTGCAAACTGTTGCTAGGTGACAGACTGTTGTGTCAGTGTGACAGGGTATTGCAGCATATGAGCGTTTGCAGGGTTATTTAAGTGCAGACGAGTGAAGCAGTTAGTGGCCTTATTACCAGCTCGCTCAGGTTGAGGTAATGCTTCAGGCTTGAACCTTGTTTAAGCTTGGCGTTTCTCATATCAGCGCTTATTATGCTTCATCAGGAATTTATGAAAGGCCCCACCTTTCAGTTTTCTTCATCATAGAACCTTGACTCCCAGTCACTCCTGGCATGATGGCTGCATAAATCACAGCAGCTGCGACAACTCAACTATCCCTCCTATGCCCTGCACAACAACCCCGACGCACCCCTTCCTCATGTTCCTTTTTTTCCATCTCACTCTATCACCACTCCCTCACCCCCCTCCCTCCTGTTTCTCATCATCTTTTTCCCATTCCTCCCAGTCATCTGAAACCGTAAAATGATATGTGAATGTGTGTGTAGTAGCGTCTGGTAAAAACCAAGGGAGGGTAACACGAGGAGATGCAACGTCTTCCTCCTGAAAATTGGCTCGGGAGATCCAGCTCTAAAAGCGCCATGGGAATTCAGCGGATGCCATCATCACTCTCTTTGCATCACTCTCTTTGCTCGTCTAACCCCAAGTGCTCCTGGGTAATTTGGAGGCTGAAAGCAAAGTAATTAAATAGGCCTCCCGATGAGAACATGTTTGTGTTTCTATTTGTGAGCGTGTGCACGTTTGCGTGCGTGTGTGTGCTTGGGCTGCACTCAGGAGGGGGAGTAAATCTGTAATCATTACTCCACATAACACGGTGCCTATTCTAACACTTTGGCTTTATGAAGCAGTGAGTCGGGATGTGCGGGATGTTTTTAGTTTCAAAATCTCTACTCCAGGCTCAACATCCAGCTTCACAATCCTTATGGCTGCCTCATACTGGTGATGCTGGAAAATATTCAAGAAAAAAATGTTGATAACATAGATTACCCTTACTATTATATAATATAGAAAAACAAATGCTCAGTTATATTATCCAACAACTAATTTCTAGGGAGGACTATCATTAGGATTTCATTGATAATATCAATATTGACTCTGCTTATCGATATCGTTACTTATCAATACTACGATCCATAATTTGATGTGAAATTTGTTTCACAAATACTGATGGCAGCACTACTTGTCCAGCTACCTAGGGATATTTCGGCACTGACAGGTCAGGAACCAATTTAATACCAGGTCTCGATATACATCCCTACTAATTTCTGTCTACAATATCCAAAAGTGAAGATGTCAATAACAACAGTTTCCTTCTTTTTGCATTTTAAAGCAAAATTATATAGGATGTAGGCTAATGGATTTTTCAGTTTTCTTGCTACACACAAACTCAGCATATTATAATGAAATCTGTGTTTCCATAGATTTCAAAATGAACATTAAACAAATGCTATATTTATAAACCTCAGCTGGCTTTAATCTCTAAAGCTGTAAAAAGCATCCACTGTATCCAGATGTTTGGTTGCTATGGGTCACGCCGGAGGCTGATAAAGAGGCCCTGGTGTATATTATTGTCGGCTGCATTAAAGTAAACATACAGATTATGTACAAATACATTTCTGTGTGTGTTATTCTAACTAAATAACGTTGTGTGCTGTTTGAATGGGCATGGAGAGATGGCAGCCAGTCTCTGTGTTCACTATAGGTACCAGTGAATTATGGTGTGGGAGGCATTCCACATGGCTTGTGATGCAGCAGTATGAAGTGTTAAAAGGAGCATATGCTCCTCAGTCAGGCAGAGATCCCCGCTCAAACCAGGCCTCTCAGGCTGCAGCACTTAATTACTGCTGGGTAGCTCTGTTGCAGATGTGTGTCTGCGTGCGAAGGAAGAGAAAGATCATTGCAAATCTGAAGTGGCAATACATGCACCTGTCTCATTGTGTGTAGTTTAAGTACAGGGAGTTAAAAAGGCGCTGTAGAAAAGAAAACAAGATTTATCTAAACAAAAGACATCAAGTGTGCAACAGTAAAGACCCCTGCGTCATTCCCTCCTCTGGGACCTGTGTAATTTTAGTGCACTGAAATTTAGTTTTTTGCTGCTTGACGTGTGGATTCACCTCAGTGGAAAACACTTACCTCGGCAAGTGCACATACAGTGCTTTAGCTTGTCTCCGTTGTATTTGTTACAGAAAGAAACAAACAAGTTTAATGGTGCACAGTAAAATTTACATTTCTCTCCTCTGTTCCCCAGGATAGGATTATATCTCCGCTCCCATAGGAGCCTTTGATTTACTATCAAACTTAGTTGCCCCATCTATTACTTTGCAGCCTTATGTCCTTAATATTACAGGTTATACTGCAGTGATTTATGACATCATTTGCTACAGATAGTCATCGAAGACACTTTTTACTACATGAACAGGACAGTGAACTACTTATGCACTAACTCTTCCACCAGAAGTAATTGTTTGGAACATTAAAAATATGTTCTCTCTTCAGCACTCAGAAGGGGAAAATAATAAAGAAATACTGTACTGCAGTATGCCTGCTCATTTTTTACTGTGGGTTCTGTAAAAGAGCTGATAGAAACAGGGTAAGGGATCATTTTTTTAACTATATTTTCCAAAGGAAATGTTGCTTAACTTTGAAATATATTCTCTTTTAGCACTGTATGAGTTTTTGGATTATTAGGATTACTGAAGAGCATGTCTTGTCTCTGTCCTATGTAGGAGATAACAACCCACATGTAGGAGATAAAGTTAGGTTTTGGCCAACATTGCCTCCAAATATTTCTCATTTTTTACCTTGCCTCTCAGGGCTTTCGTATGGGGAGAAATTATCTCTGTGTTGTCTAAAAATGGCTGCAGCACTGCCCCTGGTGCTGCTTAGAATAACAGATTTTTTTCGTCTCCTCCGTAGGCATTTCTCCTGTCTGTCCGCCAAATACATGTGTCCTGGTGTGCCAGCAGTGATGAGCAACCTGCTTGCTAATATCAATGCCTACTTTGCCCACACCACCACCACCACAACAACCACTGCCTCCGCCTCTGACCGATTTGCTGCTTCTAACTTTGGGGTGAGTGCATCTATTATTGTCTTGCATTCTGACATCTGCAGACACAGTGATGTATGATAACATAGTGCTGAATGAAAATGTTGGTTTTGTGGTTTCAAGTTAGAGTGAAGTAAGGGACTGTACTTTATTTATCAAAGTCGGGGCATGGCTGGAGAGTGACTTTGTTTTAAATATATATTATGACCTTCCCCACACCTCCAAATATTTCTCTTTGAGACCCCTTGAAGTGACTTGGGGAAAATACATGACCCTCCCTCCAACATAAGTAGTTGTATTTATTTATTATTTATTTTTAGTTGTTAATGGCCATGATAAATGTAGTGATTTGGACATTTAAGGATTATATATATTTAGCTTTAAAACTTGCTTGTTGGTTTTAAGGTTTTGGGGTTATTAAACATAAACACAAAACCCGACCATTTAACCCTTTGAAACATGAGCAAACTGTCTAATTTTCTTTCAAAAAATATGGGAAGAGGGATATGAGCTATTTAAGAAGAATTGAGACAAAAAATTACCTGAAAGTTAGCAAAAAAAATGGAGATGAGATGAAAGGAAAAACCAAAATCAAACAAGGAAATTAGTATTTAAAAAGTGTTTAAAAACAACAGTAATTCTGCAAGACAATTGTAAATATGGAATTATGATACTATAATATGGAAATATTGACACAGTTTTCTGGACATTTTTCCCTGGCTTTGTTTAAAAAATAATAGCGTTCCAAATCAACAAATTCCTTGCAATTTGCAGAGCATTTCTTGCCAAATTGTTCATTGCCTTTTTTCCCATGTTTTTGAAAGAAATTACACCAATTTACTCAGGGTTCAAAGATTTAAATACTTGCCAAATGCATCTGAACATAGCACAAAAAAGTGAAGTCATCCAGTTTTCAAAGGGTTAAAGTTAAATGTACTTGGCCTAAGCAGCTCCAAGCGCCTAAAAGCTGTTTTAAATGCCTTCACCTTTTTTGCACCAACCTCTTCCCCCCTTATAATTATTGAACAGTTCCTAACATCTATTGCTGTCTCATAGTCTGACATTAAACACTTGACATCACTACTTTTTTCCACCTTCTTATTCAGAGTAATTTGTCTGTAGCAAGTTATGCACTTGAAATCAACAGAATCACAGAGGTTGCCAGCGCTTTCCGACTGAACTTTTAATAAGCTAATGTTGTACGGCATCAAATAATATTTCCAGGCAGTAAGCCGAGTCTGGCAATATAACTAAACTCCTAAATTTTGTTCCAGAAAGTAAATATGAATCACTGCAGGCATTGTAATGCTTCCGGCCACGCAGTGTTATAAATTTTTAGACACAATGCTTTGGGTGTGGTGACACTCTGAACTGAATTATGGATTTTTTCCATCCTGGCAGAGGGAGAAATTTGTCAAATTGCTGGACCAGCTGCATAACTCGCTGAGGATCGACCTCTCGAAATATCGGGTATGTATGAACTTGGTGTGTTTGTTATCTGAAATCGTGTTCATGTTTGTCTCTGTGGCTATGCATTGTCACAGTTTGCTGTTAAAATTCAGCCCAAGTCCACATTCACAGTTTGTATACTGACCATGTTTTCTCTGGACATTGTGTTGCACTGCAAAATCAATTCCGTTTTATGTTGGAATGCAGGTTTTCATTTAGTATGTTCTTTTTGATATTTACATCCTTTAAAGCTGATTGTATTTTTAACAGAAATGTTGCCACCTAACGTGTCTGCCACCGAGTTGATTTGATAGGCTGCAAGGTTGATTCAACACTGTTTATAGTACACTGTGTGCTTACTATATCTGGCTTGTAACAGCAATCCATTTACACTTTGTTGTTAATGCCAAATGTGTGTCTGTCGCGCTCCAAAATGACTGGAATCTCTTCTTTTTTGGATACAGTTTAATTTGGTTTTTTTCTGCTTCTTAGCCTTATTTGAATGACACAATGTAGTGATACACGCTAATGTCAGGTGTTAAGGTGTGCTTTTAAATGTTAGGATTAAGACGAGGTAAATGTCATTTTAAATGTGACGTGTCATACCAGGAATGACATTTAATAATGTCACGTGTCACACATGTATTCCCATAGTATAGGCAGCCTTATAGAATATGGCTTTAAAGACTTTTTAAGATGTGAGGAAGGAGGATCTGTGACAAGTGTACTTTGAAAAAGCAGAAGTTTACAAACAGATATATCTCGTGTCATACTTTGTTGCTCAACAAAAACTATATTAACTGAATCAAATTTGATTTATGGAATGATAAATGAAGTGCTCTTGCAGTTTTCAGCAGACTGTAGCTGGAGGTGTTAGCCAGGCTCGTAAATATCGATAATCAGCCGACGATGTCAAGGGGCCATCAGCAGCTCAAGAAATAGTGGTCCTCATGGTCCAATAAATAGACCCTGTCGTGAGTGTCCAGCACTCTGTCTGCCACAGTGGTTCATGGATTTCCGGTTTTAGACACCTTGTAAACATCTGTAAACTACACCATGTGCTCCCACGTTTCTACATGTAGGCTACAGCATCTACAGACTGATTTCAAGCTATTAATAATAATTAAAAAAAAAAAAAAAGATCCTGTTGTTTCAAAAGAATTTGTAGCCGTGAATTGTGTGCACTACAAAGTAATACAATCATGTTCGCCTCTTACCATGTGGGTTTTATTTAACTGAAGAGAAATACTTTATATTTTGATAGTAAACCTGCAGTATCCGAGGTCAAAGGCTTCATCATTAACACTACTTAACCATTCGTAGTGCAGCAAAAACCAAGGTGGCGCACAGAGGGGAGGGGAGTGGAGGGAGAGAGGGTTAAACTCTATATGCTCCTGCTGCAATGAGGCGAGGTGGCCTACAGGAATAGCCTGTAGCTGCGTATTATATTTAGACATAATCATGACCATATAAAAATAGGCAAAAACATAATATACTTTAAGTTACCAGTGCAAGGTAATGCAATTCTACAAACAACCCTGCAACCAACATCATCTTTGTGAATGCGAGTGAATTACACTGCCTTACAATGACGTGTGAAATATTTTGTCCACCACTGTACCACCACTATATGATACATGCTGGGGAAATATGATTTCTATCTAATAGGGTGTAGTAATGTTTCATCCTCCACTGAGTCGATTACACTTGTTGGCGTTTCTGTTGTATGATAGACTTTCATTCTTCATGGGGTTTACTGATTGTCACTGAATGATGAGCGGCAGCCTGTTAGCAAGCTCCACTGTATTGCTGTATATAGACAATTTTCTGGTTGACCTGTTACAACAATATGTATGGCCGTGTGTCTTGACAGTCGACTGTTGACAGTTTCCATATGATACCTCGGTAGGCTACATGTGTCCATGAAGCTCTGCTCAGTGATCAATACACTGCACCTGCAAATCTGTGGTATATAAAATACGAGAATTATATTCTGTTTCAAACTACATAGGAGGTAAACTAGAATGTGATATACCTTAAAAGCTATACAATTTCACAATACAACTGTTACCCCATCCTTAATATACACTGAACAAAAATTGAATTGCAACACTTTTGTTTTTGCTCCCATTTATCACAGGTTTAAGTAAACGATGTAAGGCCTCAAATTTTAGTCAAAATGTGTTAAAATTTGTGTTAGTGAGCACTTCTCCTTTTCCAAGATAAGCCATCTACCTGACAGGTGTATCATATCAAGATGCTGATTAAACAGAATCATTACAGCACAGGTGTGCCTTAGGATGGTCACAAGGACAATGAGTATGCAGATGAGCTTTTCTAACATGGTTTCTGATCATTTGTGCAGAAATTCTATTGTTTGTGCAAAGAAATTGTACCATCAGCTGTTCAGGTGGTTGGTCTCTAACCATCTTGCAGGTGAAGACGCTGCATGTGGAGCCCACACGTCTGATTACATGTGGTTTGCAGCTGTGAGGCCAATTGGATGTACTGCCAAATTAATGTAAACAAGATCTGAGAAGGCTATAAATAATGACATCTGTGGCATTTTGTTGTGTGATCAAACTTCACATTTTTAGAGTGGCCTTTAATTCTGAACATCTCAAGGCACGTCTGTGTTGTAATGATGATGTTTAATCATCGTGTTGATATGCCACACCTATCAGGTGGATAGATTAACCTGAAAAAGGAGAATTTGTGACCGAAGTTGGAGAGAAATGTATCTATTGAGAAAATTGAAAAGTACAACCCGTGGAAAATGGGAGCAAAAACAAAAAGCGTTACATTTAAATTTTTGTTCAGAATATACATCCTAGATTATACAACCCCCAAAAATGGTAAAATGAAGAAACTGGAATTTGGCAATCAGAAATCCATCTCTAATTGCCAGAGATCTGCTATCTGCAGGTCACTAAAGGTGCCTCTGTATTTTACTCCGGCAGATTGAAATCCTGACATACAGTACATAATCTTCCAGAGCAATCCCGGGAGAGCTAAACCTGTTAGATGCCACACACCACCACAAATCCACAAACCCACATCTCTCACACACACACACACACTCGCCCGAATGTGCAGACATCCACACTGCTGTTTGACTGCAGCCGCCCGCAGACTCACATACAGGTATGCACCTGAGCAGGCACACACACATATCTCCACACTTCTCCTCAGCTGGTGGCATCACACAGTGAACTGTAACTGAAAGATGACCCTCTCACCTTTAATGTGACACACATGGCAACGTGTCATCGAGTGGGTGATTGCTTTGGTTCCCCTGTTCTCTGCCACAACTCGCTGTGTGAAGCCACATGTGATTATGGAGACACACTCTGATAGCAGCACGTCCTGCTGTCTGTGTACAAAAGGAAAAAAGAGGAAGATAGCATGAAAAAAAGAGGAAGAGAGAGGACTTGAGGGATACAGAGAATGAAGTTGCAAATAGCGGGGGAGGGATAAAGAGGATTTGGAAAAAAAATAGAGAGCTGGATGAAATAAGCAGTGAGTTGGAGGAGATGGGATTTGGACATAGATGGAGAGAGTTGGAGGGAAAGAGAGACGGATTTGGAAAGAGAGGAGAGGAGAAACAGATGAAGAATGAAAGGCGGCATGGTGGGTGGGCAACAGAGGAGGAGGGAGAGGGTTAAGTGAAGGAGAGATGGCCTCTTTTATTTTCAGATGGCCTGGCTGTCTGGCGATGACACGTTCACTGAGAGCAGTCACAGAATATCACATTGGTTTCACCTGCCAGCACTGCCCTGCTGCTCTCTTGTCAAGCCTGCCACAGACCAGTGGTTCACTCACACGCACACACACGCACAGTTCATACTCTATCTTTCATTCTCTCACTTTCTGAAGCCGTCCCACAGAGCCGGCCTGCCACTATTGGACAGTAATAAGATTCCGATCTGGCCACTCCGCCCGTTCACCGTATGGATTTCCCTATAATGACATTCTGAGGGAGATTGAGTTTGCTTTTGTAAAACAGAGGGCTTGAATCAGCAGAGAGGGAGCCGGAGTGCAGCTGCCACTCTACATTTTGCTACATATGCGTTTCCTCCCTTTAAACTTTATTCTAAAAGCCCTGATACACGGTGACACCTTGTATAGTCAGGCGGTCCCAGCTGGGATTTGCAGGTTTCTCTGGGTCGGACATAAAATCTCAATATTCAGAGCACGCAGCGAGGGATTTGGGCTGTTGGCTTAGTTTGGACAGTTTGATATAAAGTGATGTTTGTTCAGTAAGCACCCCTGGGAGTTGTGCGCACCATTCTCTTTTAAATGGAACTTTGTGCAGTATTACAGTGTGCCTTTAGAGGAAAGGTTACTTAATGCAAACACCTGCTTTGCTTTCTACGGCACAGTGGTTCCTGCTGCCTCCTCCAAAAGAACATAAAATAGTTGTTCCGCACTGTACCTGTAGCTTCTAGAGCAGGACTGTGTCATATTCAGTAACATTGAGGTGTTAATGGAGCTGATAAAGCACCACATTGCAATCTATTTATGTCAGTGAAAACATGGATGCCTAGCACACATCCTCCTCAGGGCCAGACTTCAAATATATTTTGATTCTAATGCATTTGTACTTTGTCTAAGAGTTTGAATGAAGGACCTCTACTTAAGTAAAAGATCTGAATACTTCCTCCACTTGCTTATAATTTGCCATAACGAATAAGAACAATTCCATATACATCCTTTATGCTATATCTGATTCAGAAGAAAGAAAGAAAAGAAAAAATTGACCACCACACCAGTTTACCATCAAATATTTTTGCTCAGGGGCCCATGACTTGATGATCTGGGCCTGATCCTACCCACAACAGCTAAGATCTATTCCATCAAATTCCGTCAAATTTGAAGAAATTTCCTGAACATGTTCTGAAAATATTGCATTCACAACAATGGGGCAAACAGAACAACAACCTGAAAACATATTGCCAACAGCCATAGCTATCATTGGTGCAGAGGCATAAAAAATTACACTTTTTGGATAATATGCAGAAGGTTGTTCTATAGCAAGATATACATATCACTGCTCGAGGAGTATAGAACCGGCCTCTGTCATCCTCACATGGCACACAAATATAATCTTCTGGTTTCTGAAGGAAGAAAATATTTACAGAGAACAAAGCTGCATCTGCATAGTTGCAAGTCTTTGGGATAATCTTGCTCTTTGCAGAGCAAAACCTGCATAATCCAGTGCTAACCCTTTGAAATTTATGACAGACAATGTAAAAAGCCCAGAAGAAGAGACAAGCCAGTATCACCTTTCACAGGGTGCAGTAGATAAGAAACCTCTGTGCCAAGTCTGGTGGGAAAAGAAGAAATTATAAAAGTTATTGAAAGGGCACAGAACTCTAAGTCATAAATGTGTGACGTTCTGCTCCTAAACTTGATATTCATTTTTCATTATATTATTTAGACATACTGTAAATACAGTTTAGAAAAAGTGCTTTTCTTTTTTTTGTAAATAGGTTTTATTGATTTTCCATAATCTTTATCTCACAAAAAAGACACAAAACATGTATTTTTCTCTTCATTCAACCATAACCAATTAACAAATTGATATTGACATCGCATTTCCATCCTGCCCACCCCTCCATACGATTGCAGGTTACAGACTACATGATGTTGCATTTTATTGAAAGCTCAGTCCAGTTAAAACAGCAGAAATAGCTGAACCACTTTGATTGGAACTTAAAGTCCGCATAAAGCAAAAATAAATATATGTGATGAGTTCGTCACACCACAGGAAGTTTTATCAATATTTACCCGGCCAAATTTAAGAACTTTAAAAAATTAAGTATATATAAATTAGCTTTTCAAGTTGTGAGAAAATGAGCAGCATTCTGTGCTCTGAGACTCTGGAGCATGTCCGCTGAAGGAGCTGAAGTTATGGCACAGTTACTACTGAGGTTAGAGCTCATAGTGCGGAAGCTGCAAGTTCACTGCATTCTGTAAGCCCTCTTAGCCCTTTCAGTGTAATAAACATGTAAATAAACAAATATGTCAAATGCCATAATCATACAAGCAAGGGATGCACGATAATATCGGCACGTTATCGGAATCAGAAATGATGAAAAACAGTTTACAGGTCGAACTGCACGATGCAGCACTACACAGTTCCCAGACTTTTCACATTTTTTAAACAAGTATTTTTGAACATTTATTATGTATTTAGAAAAAAATCACTGATTTTGCTTTACCCAGCTGTTAAGAGATGCACCACGTTAACAAAACATCTGAAGTGTATACCCATTAAGTATTTATACTTTCTAAATTCAGTAGATACTCAAATCCACAGACATATACATGCTTTGTGTCATATATCTTTGCTCAGGATGGTCAGAGTGCAGGGTGGTCTGTGCAGTGTTCCTCTTTCAGTGTGAGGTCCCGTCAGCGCATGACTGCTTTTGATCTCGTTTTCCACACGATTACCTGCACTCGCTCCACTTGTTGCCCAGTTTTTGACAAGCAACTCTTTTTTTTTTATGCCATTATGCTGCCTCTATAAAAATGTTAAAATATAGAGATATTCATAACAATAATTATGAATTATTATTATTGAGTGTATTGTTTTTCTTTTTCTTTTTTTTCTTTTGTTGCTAAGCAGTCGCTGCTTTGGAGTTTTGCACTCCAGGGTAGGCATCAGCTCCACACAATATTCAATGTACACCAGAACAAAAACAAAGAACCAAAAGCTCATCAGCATCACTCACTCCTCGTCCCACCTCATAATGGACTTTCTGTCATCTTTGGAAGGCAGTGCTGATGTTGTCTCTGCTTTTGGCTTCGAGATGGATGCTTTGCTTTTTGTGTGCTTGTCTGTTTCTGGGCAATAAATCTGTTTCTTTTTCTTTCATTTTTCTGCTGATGAAGTCGGAGTTTCTCATTTGTGCTCTCTGTGTTTTCAAACAGCAGCTGTTGAAGGTAGACTAAGTTATTTACACTGCTGTCACTGCTCGTAGAAACACTTGAGAGCGGTATTTCATTATTTCCCAATAATGGCCAGTATAGATGTGGGTTTTGTACATTTCTGCAACCGTGAAAATATAACATTTGTATTATTTACAGATATGTTGAAACTTTGAGCTGTGGTTAATATGTGGTTATGTTTAAACACGAAAACCACTTGGTTAGGAAAAGATTGTGTTTTTGGTGTTTAACACCCTATTTTGGTGGCACAATTGCTGCTGGAAATGCTGTAGATGACTTGCTAAAAAACACTTGTGTGCTGGTGTTGGTTTTGAGCAGTGGTCTGCAGCTTGGCAGCCTTATTACCTAGATGACATGCCTTCCACCATCCCCTCCACTTCCCAATGACAAAGTCGGCTCATGCACATGTAATCAGTAATCAATTACCTTCGTAATGTTAATATGATACATATGAAATGTAGAAATGTAACATATCAGTGGTTTGATTTCTTCTGGTGACTGGGCTGGGTTGGTTTTTTTGGGGGGTTTTTTTTACATCAGCAATCAGCAAAAATCAGCTAATTAAGAACTGGATTACTCATTTTGTATGTTGGTCAGCAACATTGAGAAACTCAATTAGTCATTGAAAAAAATCACAGTTTCTCATGCTTTGTGAGTAATTTTTCACTGGTTCAGGAGTACATGCTGTTTTTAAGCTATTTAAGCGTCCCAAACTTGGTTCCTCGCCTGAAGCTGTGATTATAATTTAGATAAATCCCATTCAGCTGCTCCTCGCCTTTCACAGATATAGTCAATAATGAATGCATTTCTGTGCACCCCTGCCATCTGCAATCAAAACAGGGTTTCAAATATCAAATTAGATTGGTAGCTGAGATCATAACATTTTGCATGTAGATGTTTGGTTTGTGTAAGGGACCCACCTACCTCCTTTCTGTCACACATAATGAGTGTCAATGAGCAGTTGACTTTGCTTGACTTAAATCACTATAATTACAAAGCCATATTACCTTTTGATGTCAGAATCCACACACTATCAGATTTAAAATGCTACTTAGAAGCATTTTTTACATGTATAGAATATGGTATGATTTAATATTGATGTATGAACTCATTATGTGTGCAATTTAAATAATTTCATTTAAAAACCAGGTTGATCAGACTTCTGTTATCAATGAAAGGCAGACTGGCAGTAGAATAAAGTTGCAGTGTTTTTTTCGGTGCAATTTCAGCTCTTTCATTGGTGCTTTTCCTCTCTTAGATAAGGGTGTTAATGCCTCTATTGGAAAAGCAAGAAAGCACAGATTAGTTTGACATTACTTGAGGAATGCAGGGGCCTTAGTGGATTACCTATCTTTATTTTTTCAGAATTACTTTTTAGCAGCATAGTGACATTGCAGGCTTAATTGGATTCACTTTACAAAAGTTGCAATTCCTACACCCGGAATAAACAGATAAAACATATTTTGAACTGTTGTCGTAACCGTTCCGGTACAGCGATTTCAGCAGGTGTACTGATGGCAGCACTCAAGGTTGCGGTAAACGCTGCAGGATCCATGTTTCAAAGGGACAGATGGTTTCACTTGTGTCTGAAGGCTACATGTATGTGTGGTTATTGTGAGAGAAATCCCAGTGTCAGCAGAGAGAGAAAGGGTGAGTGACTGATAGGACTCATGGGCTCCATAATGTGAATGAGACTGGTGGCGGTGCAGCAGCTGCAAGAAAATTCTTTTCGTTGCTTTTAATCAAAGGATTTATATTAAAAGGAGTCTGCTGGGGACCAGATGAGACAAGACACTCAAGTGTCTTAAATCACATTTTAAAATTTAAACTGAATCCGGTATTTCAGCTGAAAAGAAGTGATGAAATACTCAAACAGCTGTATTGTTCGTGTGAAAGGCAGTGATGCAAACTCAGTGTGAAAAACTCTGCTCCCAACTGATTTTCTTCTCTCCCCATCAGCAGCCAAATATAGTATAACTGGTCCACATTTGCTTATGCAGAATGTGTGTCAAGCTTGTTTTGCTGGAGGCTGTTTATCTTTATTCGGGACTATACTTTCACCTCTAACCAGACTGCTCCTATTAATCATAGGTCCAAGGAAATATACTGGAGTATATGTGGACAGTTGACTGTCTGTAAAGCTTTAACAGTACATCCACACTTTTTCCCACTTTACTGTTTCTTTTTGAGACCAGTTTCCAGGTCGATTTGAACAATTATTCCTCAAAAGATCGTTGTCTCTTATGTGTTTTTGCTTTGTCTTTGAAAACTGGTCATCTTGAATCATTTATCAACCCAAATCACGTCCAAAAGTTGTTAGGCGAGTTTTGCTTCTGCTGATCGGCCTTGATGTCAGACAGTCGTCTCCTGTTGCTGATGTAGATTTTGTTTCTATTTTCTGAATCTCCATTGTGCATTTATTGACAAGGTAGACGAGGTATTGAAAACGAGCAAAATTTTATTTCTAGCACTGAGAGAGTGGGAGAAGTAGGATAATGTATGGAGCACTGATGCCTTTCCTCAGTGCTGTCAGGGCTTTATATGCTCCCCGTCACGGTGCTCTGCACTGCCTGATGACTTCATGGCCCCGAAATAGAGGTTTTCATCAGCAGAGACCTCCCTTGTCCACTAAACGATTAGACAGACAGTCATTTCAGTATGATGGCTGGGCGTTGCTTGGTAATCAATTTCAATGTTTCGGGCTAAACGATGTGATGCGGTGGGGGGGGTTACGTTAAAAGGCTGTATTCGACAAGATGTCTCCTCATGTTATTTTCTTTCTCACCCTGCAGGATAATTTCCCTGCAGGAAACCCAGAGCGTCTCCAAGATCTGAAGTCCACTGTTGATCTGCTGACCAGCATCACCTTCTTCAGGATGAAGGTAGCCTGTGTGTATGCGTGTGGGAGAGAGAAGGTGGCGAGTGCAATTTGAAAGGCAATTTGGGAACGAGGCACTCAGTATAAGAGAGGTCAAAGAAACATATACATTATAGTAAATAATGATGGAGCACAACACAAACTGACCTGTGTGAATATCAAAAATCAAACGTGCACTTGACTGAGTAACTAAGACATCTTCAGTACTGGTCATGGCCGTTATGGTTACAATCATTCAATTAGAAACATTGATTTTAGACGCATTTCATTTAGGTGAAATCAATTTAAACACATCAGTCTTAAAAACTTGCCCCTCTCAACACCACTGTCCATTCATATCCAAATGATTTATTGTTATTTATGTATTCATATATTATTTATTGTTGCATAATTTCTTGACTGCCAGTTTATGCAATGGGGTTGTGTTTATGTAACATGTGTTGACCTGTATACTACAGTAAGCCTCAGTGTTCAAAAGGCTCCCAGCCCTGTCAATCTCTCAATGGTACATGTTGACTTCTTCCACTATATGAACAGCTTGGCTCCATTCAGCTCTCTTTTGGCGGGAGTTGGGGTGTAGCGTTGGTGCACTGAGGCATAGCTAAGATGGCAGCTATGAGCAAAGGAATGAAATCTGTCACTTAAGGTTACCAATGCTTTCACTCAGTGCCATGCCCATGCTGAGCTTTACTGTGCATACGCTCAGCTGCTCACACACAGGAGCTACAGTGTTACTGTGCCATATACTGCACACACACCTAAGGCCAGTCTGGCCTCATGTCAATTATGATATAAATAATGGATGTAATAAGGCTGCCCTTTTTCCACAAGCAAGCGATATCTTGGGATTAATATTTCATGTATATGTAAAATGATATCATTAGGTTGTCACTTTACTGATGGATGATACTGCACCTAGAGATTAATTTCTAGGTGCTATCATTGATTTAAACCACGAACACCATATATAGTTTTTGGACGATTTCGTATAGAATTAACTGCAGTAGGAGAATAACTAAACCTGGAAGCATGCATTTTAATTATGTGTGTATTTGTGTATGTGTGCAGGTACAAGAGCTCCAAAGTCCACCACGAGCCAGTATGGTGGTGAAGGACTGTGTGAAGGCGTGTCTGGACTCCACATACAAATACATTTTTGATAACTGTCATGAACTGTACAACCAACTCCTTGACCAGGTAAGTGGCTTCCTTATCCTTTTGACTTTCTAGTGCAGTCACACACAAAGACAATTTAGTGAAGGTTGAGCAAGAAGAATCATTGTACTATAGTTGTACGTGCATCCATTTATGTAAAAAAAAGAAGAAGGTTAGGTTCCTAGATATAACTTGTGGATAGTGTTTTGCCACCTTCACACAGGATGAGGAAGCACCACAAAGCACACTGATTTTCCTTGGCACGATCCCTTTCGGCGCCCATGGTAACCAGTTTGGCTGTTCAAAACAGGACGCACTGCGGGGCCTGAGCTCCACGGCCAGCTTACAATCTGCATCAACAGTTTCAGGATCTGGTCTAGTTTTTCTGCAAACCATGAGTGAATTTGGCAGGAAAACACGCTGATAATCTACTATGAACGATATAGAGAATATATTAGGTATGATATGATCTGATTATTATGAATGATAAAATATGCATCCCGTGTTTGCACATATTTGTCTGTTGTGTCTAAACAGAGAGCAAGAGAGCTGAGCAGAATCATACACACCCACAAGCAAACAGAGAAAGAGCTCCATGTGTGATTAGAAAAGAGCAGAGGTGCAGAATCACTCAGTGACTGGTGTGGAGAAAATGTGTGAACAGCCAGACGGCTGCTGATGAGCGGCTGTGCAATAACTGACACATCAGGGCAGTTACGTGTCCAGTGTTCTCACTACAGACCCAGTGTGTGCCTTCAAGCTGGTTTGCTAGTCAAACCCTTGATCCAATCATTTCTTCCTCCACATCCTTTCCCAAACACACAAGCAATCAGATAGTCATTGTATGTCTTTAAAGAAGAAGAGCAGGGAGGTAAACTCTGCTCTGGGGGTTTTTGCCTTTTACATCTGGTTTCTTGTCTTGAAGATTGATGTGTTTTGTTAGCTGGTTGAAATCTTGTCCCAATGCTTATCAGTTGTTGTGAGACACTTTTTACCTTGAAAAACATTGCCTTGTCTTTGGCTGAAGCAACCTTTGGATGTCTTGTGGCAAATGTTGAAAGCTATTAATGCAAACTGTAATTGTAAAAATGTTGTTGCGTTTGTTTGCCCCTGCTATAGTATTGGATTTGTCTGCCAGCTGTTCAGCTTTAGTGGTCTTTTGTTTCTTTCATTATGGTTGGTGCTGTTGTTATGGCTTCCCTGGGCTGGAAAGCTGTAACCCACCCCACTGCCGGTCCATCCAGAGCAAACAAACACATAACAAGACGTTATAAAATGACTAACAAGAGAATATGTATTTTTATGGCATGTGTTTGTTATTGTTAATGTTCTCTGGTGATATTTTCTGCATTTCTGAATTGTAACTTGATGAGTAAACACAGTGTGAGCTGCTAAACGCAAATGAAAGCAGCTGACAGCATACCTGCTCTGCTGATTTATGTAATCACATTTAATCTACAAACTAGCAGCCCAACATCTGGTAATTAGCCAGACAGATAGGCAACAGTAGCTAGACAACGGACACTTCATGTCTTTATGAACGCGCCACCTGCGTCATTGCAAAAAATGAGCTGTCAAAGCTTGGTGGTGTAGCTTACTTACATTTTCAAAGTAGAATCCTTTAAAAACCTTCCTTTAATTACCGGTAGTCCTTCAAATCATTAATATTGAATGGTCACTGCTTCAGGGGCACTCCAAATTCATTTATCAGAAACTCAAGGTAAAAGCACTCTTTCTTGAATTTTCTGCCTGGTGCTGGCAGAAAACATGCCTTTATCGGGTATCACCTTCAGCCTGTCATAAAGCTGACATTGTACCTTCCCTCTTAGTTTCAATACACCTTGAGATAATGTGTGACAATGCCAGGAAAATATAAATTCAATCTAGCATGACTAGAAATCAATAGTTAATATATCATTACTGTCATTTACCAGACAATAAAAACGAACAATGTGTCTATTGCAAAGTTTGCATGACGGACTTCAACCTTCCAAGAAAGAGAGAGTCTGCAGTGAGGAGTTGTATAAAAGCAGCCAAGCATCAGGCGCCACTTACCTGATTCAAGTCATCATCTCTTTTTAGGGCTCTTTATGCTCTCAAGCGTCCAGATAGATAATTTATGAGCAGAAGAAAATGCATTTCAGCATGAATGATAGAAATAAACTGGCATAAACTGCCTCCACATGTAACGATGTATCACTAGTGTGCCACGAGCTGCTGGAGGCATGTGCTCATACTAAGAACTCACATTACATTTTTACATATTACATAATTACATTTGCAAGAAACATGGCATCACCCAGTCCACGGTTATAGTTTGCTTCTTTGTACACATGAAGATGGGCTAGTTTACTTGCTTTGGCCCCGCCTGAGTAAATAATCAGGCAACAGGCAGTTCTGCCTGATTATTTTACGGTTTACTTCCCAATGAGAATGGCCTCCACACCTCAGAAGATAATGTCTTTTAAGATAATGGCTGCAATCCGCTCAAAAGTTGAATAATAAGCTTCCTTTGTTTAAACAGCCGGAGGGGTTGTAAGCAATTACCAAACCGGAGAGATAGACACTTTCACTAATTACATCTCCGTCCACCACAGTTTCACAATTGACAGCCTCTCCATCAATGTTTCCTCCATGGCAGAAGAAAAAGACATCAGCTTCACCCCTAAAGCAAATCTCACTGTGACTATAAATTATTATGTTCACTTACACTAGGTAGCCTTTGACTCGGCGGATGGAACACATTTCAGTGTGACCCCAATTCTCCAGTCGCTAACGGTGACGGAGTGCATCGACACGAGAGCTCACACGGTGGCCAGGCAGGCAGTGAAATATCCCACAACGAGGCATCTTGCATAACATAACAACAAAGCTCTCTGCTACTGCCTGGGCGTAAAATGACTGGGGGGAGGAGAGGTAGGGGGGATCTAGCTTAACAGTTTCTTAAATCCTGGCAGAAAAAGGAGGGTTTTGAACAGCAAGGCGAAGGGGAAAGAGAGCAAAGGAATCCTGGAAAGGGGCAAAAGGAACCATCATTTTCTTTCAGGCTCATCCACTGTGAATGATTGTCAATCGGCTATGATGGTTGCACCGACCAAATAGTCCTTGGAAAGGCACATGCATCTATGAAAAATGTACGTGCAGATGCACACGTGCCTATGTATTATGCAAATATTAATGCATAAGCAGACAGATGAATAGAAGCAATCTGATATTGAAGAGGGAGGATGGTGGTCGCTGACAGGCATGCAAAAGCAGGGATCCACTGAGCCTGTTTGTGAGAGCATCCACAAAGGAGCCTGAAGATGACTGCACTTGTTACTGAACAAGCAATACAAATTGATTTGATAAGTATCTCTCTCACCGACATTATCACATATTTGCCAACAATGCCCAAACAGTCAATTTAGCTGTGTTGTAAAAACACGTTTGTTTTCAGAATGTGCGCCTTCGAGTGTATTTTTCCACACATATAGTATTTTCATATATAATGCATTAACAACACAACATTAAAATGCATTGCAGCAGCTTTAGTTCAACCCTAAGTTATTTCTCCTGGGAATTTGATCATTTCTCTTAGAAAATCCTTCAATCAGAGACTCTGTAATTTGTGTCACATTGTACAAATTGATGAGCAGCCAGTTGTATGCTAATGCTGATTTTCTCCCACACAGGGACTGAAAGTGCTAAACAATAAACATAAACCACCAGCTACCCTCTAGAGGAGTGATACACTGCTGTGAATATATCTGCCAGTGCACCCACCACCGCCTTGCATTGGAAGTAGTAAGACAACACTGTGCTCTTGGTTCAGTACAGTATTCACCTGCTAGTGCAACTGAGAGTGAAGCCCATGGGTGTGTTGTTGACTGTAAAAAGACAGCAAGCTACTTAATCACCTTTAACAATGTGTTTGTACCTACTCGAGGTGAATACAGATGAGCAAAGGGAGTCTACACTACGTTTTAGCTGGACGCATACTGCATCCAATTTAGTGGGGATGACACAACCTTCAGTGTCCTTCATACATGCAAACAGCTTTGCATGCACGCGCACACTCAAAGATACACCCACCAACAGGTTTTGCCTAGCTGAGTCACCTCCTGCAGAGATATTTGTTTCATTATATTATGCATCTGATTAAAGGGGACCTGTTACGCTTTTCTTTATCTCCTGTGATATATATAATGTTGCAGTGTTGAATGTTTATACTAATTATGGCCGAAGTTTCAAATTATAAGGTAAAGAGATGCAAAAGAAATCCCTCATAGCAAAAACCTAAAGACTTAAGGCTGTTCCGAATACTCTGTTTCCAGCTTTTTTTTTCTACTTTCAATACAAGATGTCAGTTTGTGATAGATTTTTATTTTTTTTTTTGGTTTAGAAGGTATTTATTGTTTTTTTTTTCACATTAGAAAGTACCTCTATAGTCTGTTACAGTCATTACATTTAGCAGTGTAGGTGCACTGCTACATATAGCTACATGTTGACGTCATGTAAATGTGTAATCATGGTTGCAGTTGTTGTTGATTTCTTCCCGATTTTGTATAATTGTCCTGCTGGAACATGTCCAGTTGCAAAGATGTTGATTTGCAGCATTTTTTGGTGAATTTTCAAGAAAGAAAGTGCCCCTACACTCTGTTTCATTTATTCCCTCAGGCTGCTATGTTGGTGCAGAGACAGCAAGATATGGAGGACCCAGAAACACAAACCAATCAAAGCAGACTGGGCTTTCTCTAGAGGTGTACTTAAAGAGACAGGCGCTTAAACTGAGTGTCTTAGACGGGGTGAATATAGGTGTTTCAGCACATACAGTATGAGAAAATGTGTTTTGTTTATCTTTAAAGCTCGTAAATATGGTTTATAGGAACCGAAACCATGAACCTGAAAATGACCATATCAGGTCCCCTTTAACAGAAGTGTATCTTGTTGCATGTAGTCGATGGTCCAGGCCAGACCTTCCTCTGGGAAGTAAGCATTACTATTCTAATTTCATTAACTATGAGTTTGGGGCTAAAATGGATTGCAGGCCTGTTTCATTTACCTTTGATCAAAACTCATAAAATTGCTCTTTCTCTTTCTCATGTAATCAGTTGTTAACCTCTCAATATTTTGAGTTAATGGAGCAAGCAAATCTGTCTCGTGCTGCTTGCCATTATTTATTTACGATCTTACTAACCGGTGTTGTTTTACATCTCAGCTGTTCTTCACCAGTTCTAGTAGTTCATAGATAGATAGATAGATGATTTACTCTACTCTACTGGGTCCATGTAAACCCAGGTTAACATGCATCCAGCTTAAATTGCAAGTCCCTGCACAGTTTTTCTGTAAAGATTATGTTACATTTAAAGCTCCCTGTTGCCTCCACATACGAAACCAGTGCATTTTTCATGTCTTGCTACATAGGAAACATAAGTGAAAATGCAAATTAGAAATTCATGAGCCTTTGATCAATATGATGCCTGGGATGGAGCCACCCTTGGAATGAATCGTAATCTTTTTTCATGACTATGACACACACGATGATAGACTTAACTTTTGCAGCACCAAACCCAAATGATGAAGTAGTGAAGCCTGCACTGACATGATCGACTGTCACAAAATCAGCTGTAAGCGGTATATGTGTTTCTTGTTTCTGTGAGATTAAATTCTGCAGATCCCTCAGCTGTAACATCTGCCTTGCATCAACAGAAATTTAAAACAAGAATTAACGTCACCAGACACAAGTTAATAATGGTAGGAGCTGATTAGGTTCTAGAGATTGCATCAATGATAAATTGACTATTGTTGTATTTCCATTTCCTGATCGCTCACGACAGTACATCTCCTCTCTGTGCTGTGCCAAAGTCAATAGGCCTAAGCTTGTTAAATAATTCAATGTAAATTATTCAGTAACTGATTGGAACATATTTCATTTTTAACACAATTTTCTTTTCATCAAACATACATTTTGCTTTAGTTTGATTTACATACAGAAATGAGAAAATGTGTATCCTCTTAGGAGGGTTTGTCCCCTGAGTCCAGAGTCATAGATTATATTTGTCATTGTCAGTCTGCATAAGCGCGACTGTGTTTGCCTGTTATTGTGTCTGCGCATGATGCAGATCTGTCAGTATGGCTGGGTTTGTTCCAATATGTTCACTCAACTTTGTGTTTTCTGTGTGTGTGGCCTTGTTTGTGAAAGACTGTGACAGTTACTTGCTGACTGGAGATCAGTGTGGTTGCACTCAGTATGAGATGAGCAGATGGTAGAGTCAGTGAGAGGTTTCATTTTTAACACCATTCACCCCGGGACAGTCACAGGCATTTCTGTAACACACTTTGACATGCACCCACATCTACATAAACACATTACTAGAGGGTGATGACGCTTTCAAAACTTTAAAGTTGTAATCCAAAAGATTTCAAAACTGGTTGATTTGGCACAACCAATAATGTTAGGTGTATCTGTTTCCAGTGCAGTCAAACAAACTCAGGTTGTTGGAATAAAGAGGTCAGTCAATAATCTGCCTTTCCATCATGTAATGAGCAACCGCGATCTGATTTTATGCTGTACATGGCTTCAGTAGTTTTCCACACAACAGCAGAGCACAGAAATAGGTGGTTACTTTGCTAAGGATATGGAGACGTACAGCCTGCAGCTCACTGTGCCTGTGCTTTATTGTCCAGTTACCCCCTGCAATGTTTAAAACTAATCCACTGTCAAAAATAATGCAGAAAATAATCTTGTTTTGCGGATAAGACAAATGCACTGCGTTTCTAATAAAAGCCACCTTTTATTATACATGAGCTGTAATTGAAAGTATTCAGTTTGCACTATCAATACATTAGCTGGATAAACACTGAAACTGGATTACATACATCCATCATTTCTCTCCTATGTATTTCTTGTGAATGAAAGGGTAATTTAAATCTACCTTGGAAATGGCCGACTGCGCCACTTACAATGATAAGTACTATATTTGGTAATAATATAATGTATATACATTATTGTGGAGACAATTCTGACCATCAATAGAATCAAAACTGACTTGGATGATCTAGGCTCATTTAAGTCTGGTAACCAAGTATTAAAGGTTCATTATGTGACATTCAGAGCATTAATATAACAGCACATCACAATTAGCTATGTAAAGATATAGTGGAGTAATGAAGTAACTCTGTCTCTGTGTGGGTTGTATTCTGAGCATCTCTGTAGTTTGTTGTGGTAAGCCGGCCCAGTTGCACGTGCATGTTAATACATTCCTAGCTTATGTAGCCACTTTTCACTATGCTCATTGTGGCTGTTACCGCTGACATCAGGTCGGCGTTATTGCAAAAGTCTAGCACCTGCCCCCATGGTCCCTCTGGTTAACAATGTTAGCTCTGTCAACACTGTTGCCATTGTTTAGCACTGTCTGTTGAGCTAGCACTGTTTGCTGCTACCTGCAGGCTCAACCACCTTCATGTTAAGAACTGTGTCCAGACATCTCATACGTTCTCATTTTCACACAGAGCGCCTTTAAGGTTGTTCATATTATTGTCATGTTGCCCTGAAACTGTGAACATCCACTATAACATTGACTTCCTGATCCTCACTTCTTATCAGTTCTGTTAATATAAAATGCAAGTATGGTATCAGTTGCATTAAATATGTAATGACATTAATATATAATGACATGCAATGCAGAATATATAAATGTGTCAAAAAGAGAGTTATGTACAACTGTCTTTGTTTGGCCTTTGTGATCCCAGGAAATGTATTATTTTTGATAGATTCCAAAATTCAAATCATCTTATTATCATATATTCTGCTTCACCTTCACCTCTCTCAAACTGTCTTTGTACTCTCACCATCCTAATTTTATTCTCCATAGAGCCGGAAGCAGGACATTTCCCGTGAGGAGCAGGGTCCATCGATAAAGAACTTGGAGTTCTGGCCAAAACTCATTACTCTCATGGTGTCTGTAATCGATGAGGACCGGACGGCTTACACCCCAGTTATTAACCAGTATGTACTTCTTCATCATACTATCTGTTTTTTATACCAAACAAAAGACCAAATACATATTTGACATGTACTTAATTAGTTGCTACACCAGCTTTTATAGTAAACAGTCAAGCTTTCTTGTTATGCATGCACTCTTGAACACTGTGTTAAACCATTTGTATACATATATCCTCCATTTAACTTCAAAGGAATAAATAACCATATTCAAAACACACTTAACATGCAGAGAGCTTGTGGTTTCAGTGCTAGCTCTGA